>NC_060183.1:5465596-5513096 GCF_021184085.1 Oncorhynchus gorbuscha
GATTCTACAACAGACCATTAGATGATTCTACAACAGACCATTAGATGATTCTACAACAGACCATTAGATGATTCTACAACAGACCATTAGATGATTCTACACTACAACAGACCATTAGATGATTCTACTACAGACCATTAGATGATTCTACAACAGACCATTAGATGATTCTACACTACAGACCATTAGATGATTCTACAACAGACCATTAGATGATTCTACAACAGACCATTAGATGATTCTACAACAGACCATTAGATGATTCTACACTACAGACCATTAGATGATTCTACACTACAGACCATTAGATGATTCTACAACAGACCATTAGATGATTCTACAACAGACCATTAGATGATTCTACACTACAGACCATTAGATGATTCTACACTACAGACCATTAGATGATTCTACACTACAGACCATTAGATGATTCTACAACAGACCATTAGATGATTCTACAACAGACCATTAGATGATTCTACTACAGACCATTAGATGATTCTACAACAGACCATTAGATGATTCTACAACAGACCATTAGATGATTCTACACTACAGACCATTAGATGATTCTACAACAGACCATTAGATGATTCTACAACAGACATTAGATGATTCTAGACCATTAGATGATTCTACTACAGACCATTAGATGATTCTACATTAGATAATTCTACAGACCATTAGATGATTCTACACTACAGACCATTAGATGATTCTACAACAGACCATTAGATGATTCTACAACAGACCATTAGATGATTCTACAACAGACCATTAGATGATTCTACACTACAGACCATTAGATGATTCTACACTACAGACCATTAGATGATTCTACAACAGACCATTAGATGATTCTACACTACAGACCATTAGATGATTCTACACTACAGACCATTAGATGATTCTACTACAGACCATTAGATGATTCTACACTACAGACCATTAGATGATTCTACACTACAGACCATTAGATGATTCTACACTACAGACCATTAGATGATTCTACAACAGACCATTAGATGATTCTACAACAGACCATTAGATGATTCTACTACAGACCATTAGATGATTCTACAACAGATTAGATGATTCTACATTAGATGATTTCTACAACAGACCATTAGATGATTCTACAACAGACCATTAGATGATTCTACAACAGACCATTAGATGATTCTACAACAGACCATTAGATGATTCTACAACAGACCATTAGATGATTCTACAACAGACCATTAGATGATTCTACACTACAACAGACCATTAGATGATTCTACAACAGACCATTAGATGATTCTACACTACAACAGACCATTAGATGATTCTACAACAGACCATTAGATGATTCTACAACAGACCATTAGATGATTCTACAACAGACCATTAGATGATTCTACAACAGACCATTAGATGATTCTACAACAGACCATTAGATGATTCTACAACAGACCATTAGATGATTCTACAACAGACCATTAGATGATTCTACAACAGACCATTAGATGATTCTACAACAGACCATTAGATGATTCTACTACAGACCATTAGATGATTCTACAACAGACCATTAGATGATTCTACAACAGACCATTAGATGATTCTACAACAGACCATTAGATGATTCTACACTACAACAGACCATTAGATGATTCTACAACAGACCATTAGATGATTCTACTACAGACCATTAGATGATTCACAACAGACCATTAGATGATTCTACAACAGACCATTAGATGATTCTACACTACAGACCATTAGATGATTCTACAACAGACCATTAGATGATTCTACACTACAGACCATTAGATGATTCTACAACAGACCATTAGATGATTCTACAACAGACCATTAGATGATTCTACAACAGACCATTAGATGATTCTACACTACAGACCATTAGATGATTCTACACTACAGACCATTAGATGATTCTACACTACAGACCATTAGATGATTCTACACTACAGACCATTAGATGATTCTACACTACAGACCATTAGATGATTCTACAACAGACCATTAGATGATTCTACACTACAGACCATTAGATGATTCTACAACAGACCATTAGATGATTCTACTACAGACCATTAGATGATTCTACTACAGACCATTAGATGATTCTACTACAGACCATTAGATGATTCTACAACAGACCATTAGATGATTCTACAACAGATCCTGGGATTAGAGCTTGTACTGCTGTGTTCTACAGACCATTAGTTGATTCTACAACAGACCATTAGATGATTCTACAACAGACCATTAGATGATTCTACACAGACCATTAGATGATTCTACAACAGACCATTAGATGATTCATGTTCAATGATTCTACAACAGAAAGATGATCTACACTACAACTGACCATTAGATGATTCTACAACAGACCATTTTAATAAACAGACCATTAGATGATTCTAAATGACCATTAGATGATTCTCACTAGCCAGACCATTAGACAATTCTACAACAGACCATTAGATGATTCTACACTACATTAGATGATTCTACAACAGACCATTAGATGATTCTACAACAGACCATTAGATGATTCTACAACAGACCATTAGACTGCATCAGACCATTAGATGATTCTATCACAGACCATTAGATGATTCTACAACAGACCATTTGATTTACACTACAGACCATTAGATGATTCTACACTACAGACCATTAGATGATTCTACAACAGACCATTAGATGATTCTACACACAGACCATTAGATGATTCTACACTATGACCATTAGATGATTCTATCCCCATTACATGATTCTAAGACAGTAGTTTTGGAATTCTACAGACCATTAGATTACTTGTTGACACTGCATTAGATGATTCTACAACAGACAAGCATTTGATTACACTACAGACCATTAACATCTACTAACCATTAGATGATTCTATGTGACAAATACAATTTGATTTGATTTGATTTGAACAACAGTAGGTCCAGAATCATCATAGGGTTGGGCACAGTACACTGTGTCGCAGAGCAGATCTGTCTCTGTCTTAAATGTCACACACCAAATTCAGTCTTTGAATATGTCTTGAGTCAGGTCACCCATGATCCAAGTCCGTATTCAACGTCCAGCCACTTTAATAATGAGGATGTGATGGGAAATGATGTAAATATATCACTAGCCACTTTAAACAATGCTACCTGATATAATGTTACTTTCAATTCATCTTTGGGTTTTACTGGGTTATATCATCGACTGGAATGGTGGATGGGTCATTGTCACTTTTAACTATGTTTGTTTTAATCCTCAAACCTTAAACAGTTGGTATCTTGCCTATGCTGCCTAAACTCATTCATATATCCTGTACATGTTCCCCCTTAAAAAACAGTAGTTGATGCTTAGACTTAAACTTCAACAGCTTCAAATGTTTTGCCGTTTGCATTTAAACATGGATGAACATCTAATTCTGATTTGAAGACAACAGTAGGTCCAGAATCATCATAGAGAGCACAGTACACTACAGATCTGTCTCTGTCTCTGTCTCGGTCTCGGTCTCGGTGTGAGTCAGGTCACCCATGATCCAAGTCCGTATTCAACGTCCACCCTTGTCTGAGGATGTTGGCGAAACGTGTAAACTGGCCAATAGGGGCAACAGTGAGCGCTGTTACCTTCAAGTAGGTTTGGGTTTTACTAGGGTTGTGTGGATGGGAATGGTGGATGGGTCATTGTGTTTTTGAGATGTTTGTTTTAATCCCAAACCTTAAACAGTTGGAGTTGGAGTTGCCTAAACTCAAGCCTGACCTTAAAAAAATAGTTGATGCTTAGACTTAAACTTCAACAGCTTCGAAATGTTTTGCCGTTTGACAAACATGGATGAACATCTAATTCTGACGTGTAGCTGTGAGATCTAGTTGAGGTCCTGTCTGTCTGTCTGTCTGTCTGTCTGTCTGTCTGTCTGTCTGTCTGTCTGTCTGTCTGTCTGTCTGTCTGTCTGTCTGTCTGTCTGTCTGTCTGTCTGTCTGTCTGTCTGTCTGTCTGTCTGTCTGTCTGTCTGTCTGTCTGTCTGTCTGTCTGTCTGTCTGTCTGTCTGTCTGTCTGTCTGTCTGTCTGTCTGTCTGTCTGTCTGTCTGTCTGTCTGTCTGTCTGTCTGTCTGTCTGTCTGTCTGTCTGTCTGTCTGTCTGTCTGTCTGTCTGTCTGTCTGTCTGTCTGTCTGTCTGTCTGTCTGTCTGTCTGTCTGTCTGTCTGTCTGTCTGTCTGTCTGTCTGTCTGTCTGTCTGTCTGTCTGTCTGTCTTTGAAGGTCTCTGCTCTAACTAGGAAACGTGATCTTGACATCTAGCCACTTAGCTAGCAAGTTAGTAAATTCACAGCTGGAGTCCTGAGCTGGACTTAATTGATTTGACACACACTTATATTTCTAATAGTTATACTTCATGTTTCTAAGAAGTGGCATAGCAACGTCTGCGTTTCAAAATGTTTAGTCTCTCAGCAGCCAGACAGCTCGTCCAGTGGTAACAGAATAGCGCAACAGTATGACCATCAATTAAACTGTAGTGCCTAGCTTGAACATTTTTCACTTGTTGCGTGTCCCAAATGGCATCCTATTCCCCTATATAAGTGCACTACTATTGACCAGTGCCCTATGGGATTTTATTTCCTATGTAGTGGACTACTATTGACCAGAGCCCTATGGACCCGGACATTGGGGACGCTACCTTGGCGTTTCCTTGAATTGTTATTGTCTTTAATGCAGTAATATATAATCATTTTGTCAAACAGGTTCATTAAGCAGTGGTTAGCTGCCCTCGGGGGGGCATGTGTCCCAAATGGAAACCTATTCCCTACATAGCACACTACTATTGACCAGAGCCCTATGGGATCTTATTTCCTATGTAGTGCACTACTATTGACCAGAGCCCTATGGGATTTTATTTCCTATGTAGTGCACTACTATTGACCAGAGCCCTATGGGATCTTATTTCCTATGTAGTGCACTACTATTGATCAGGGCCCTAGAATACGGTGCTGTTTGGGACACCGACAAAGGCTACTTCTCCGCGGCCCTGAAAGGTCCAGAGGGCAGTTTCACTCTGCTGTGCAACAATGGAGGGTTTGTATGTGTGCAAACAGAAGGGATTTCCATTTGGGACGCAGACGGAGCCATCAGCAGTGAGCTGGCAGACCGACCGACGACCTACCAGCTTTTCAGGAGGCAGAGTGCAGGGCAGAGTGCAGGGCAGAGCGCAGGGCAGGGTGCAGGGCAGAGCTCAGGGCAGAGCGCAGGGCAGAGCGCAGGGCAGTGCGCAGGGCAGAGCGCAGGGCAGGGCGCAGGGCAGAGCGCAGAGCAGAGCGCAGGGCAGAGCGCAGAGCAGAGCGCAGAGCGCAGGGCAGAGCGCAGGGCAGGGCGCAGGGCAGGGCGCAGGGCAGGGCAGGGCAGAGCGCAAGGCAGAGCGCAGGGCAGAGCGCAGGGCAGGGCGCAGAGCAGAGCGCAGAGCAGAGCGCAGGGCAGAGCGCAGAGCAGAGCGCAGGGCAGAGCGCAGGGCAGAGCGCAGAGCGCAGGGCGCAGGGCAGAGCGCAGAGCAGAGCGCAGGGCAGAGCGCAGAGCAGAGCGCAGGGCAGAGTGCAGGGCAAAGCAGAAGCCACCTGTCATCAACTTTTAACACTTATTTGGTTACTACATGATTCCATATGTGTTGTTTCATAGTTGTGATGTCTTCACTATTATTCTACAATGTAGAAAATAGTCAAAAATAAACAACCCCTGGAATGAATAGGTGTCCAAACTATTGACTGGTAATGTATATCTTATTTGATACTTCAAGTGGTCTTAAAATTCAAATAGCCAACCGATCCTTAACATGGCCTTCTTAAAACAATTCCAAATAGCTTAGAATAAACCCTTCCCCCCCTCCCAGCTCAGACAGGGCTCAGACTGTTATAGGTTAGGACTGGCGCTCACCAGTCAAGACACTCTCACATGCAACAGTTCGTCAAGAAAGAGAAACGAGTCATTTAACCAAAGAAACATTTTTGGATACATTTAAATTGTTTTGCGTTATAGTTTGCATATTATATAAAATAATAATAATAATAATAATATATGCCATTTAGCAGACGCTTTTATCCAAAGCGACTTACAGTCATGTGTGCATACATTCTCAAATTGGGTAGTGAACTGACGTTAGCTTTAGCTGTGAGATAGCTAGCATAATTAGCTTTCTCTGACTGAATGTAACTGATTTGCTAGCGAGCTACTAGTATCCTGTTTTTGTGTCCTGAGAGGAGGAAGTGTTGTAGCCTCTGTATGAACATTGTTTTGCTGAACAGTAAATTATTGAACACTTTCAATATGTTTGTAGCCGTGTGTCATTATTCAGGTGTTCTTCAGCAACCCCTCTTTCACGCTACTGCTACTCTCTGTTCATCATATATGCATAGTCACTTTAACGATACCTACATGTACATACTACCTCAATAAGCCTGACTAACAGGTGTCTGGATGGAGCATCGTTACTGTATATAGCCTCCCTACTGTATATAGCCTCTCTACTGTATATAGCCTCTACTGTATATAGCCTCTACTGTATATAGCCTCTACTGTATATAGCCTATCTACTGTATATAGCCTCTCTACTGTATATAGCCTCTACTGTATATAGCCTATCTACTGTATATAGCCTATCTACTGTATATAGCCTCTCTACTGTATATAGCCTCTACTGTAATAAGCCTCTACTGTATATAGCCTCTCTACTGTATATAGCCTCTACTGTAATAAGCCTCTACTGTATATAGCCCCGCTACTGTATATAGTCTCTACTGTATATAACCGCTCTACTGTATTTAGCCTCTCTACTGTATATAGCCTCTCTACTGTATATAGTCTCTACTGTATATAACCTCTCTACTGTATATAGCCACTACTGTATATAGACTCTCTACTGTATATAGCCTCTACTGTATATAACCTCTCTACTGTATATAACCTCTACTGTATATAGCCTCTACTGTATATAACCTCTCTACTGTATATAACCTCTACTGTATATAGCCTCTCTACTGTATATAACCTCTCTACTGTATATAGCCACTACTGTATATAGCCTCTCTACTGTATATAGCCTCTACTGTATATAACCTCTCTACTGTATATAGCCTCTACTGTATATAACCTCTCTACTGTATATAACCTCTACTGTATATAGCCTCTACTGTATATAACCTCTCTACTGTATATAACCTCTACTGTATATAGCCTCTCTACTAACCTCTCTACTGTATATAGCCACTACTGTATATAACCTCTCTACTGTATATAGCCTCTACTGTATATAGTCTCTACTGTATATAGCCTCTACTGTATATAGCCTCTCTACTGTATATAACCTCTACTGTATATAGCCTCTCTACTGTATATAACCTCTCTACTGTATATAGCTGTATATAGCCTCTCTACTGTATATAGCCTCTCCTCTACTGTATATAGCCTCTACTGTATATAACCTCTCTACTGTATATAACCTCTACTGTATATAGCCTCTCTACTGTATATAGCCTCTACTGTATATAACCTCTCTACTGTATATAGCCTCTACTGTATATAACCTCTACTGTATATAGTCTCTACTGTATATAACCTCTACTGTATATAGCCTCTACTGTATATAACCTCTCTACTGTATATAACCTCTACTGTATATAGCCTCTCTACTGTATATAACCTCTCTACTGTATATAGCCACTACTGTATATAGACTCTCTACTGTATATAGCCTCTACTGTATATAACCTCTCTACTGTATATAACCTCTACTGTATATAGTCTCTACTGTATATAACCGCTCTACTGTATATAGCCTCTCTACTGTATATAGCCTCTCTACTGTATATAGCCTCTCTACTGTATATAACCTCTCTACTGTATATAGCCACTACTGTATATAGACTCTCTACTGTATATAGTCTCTACTGTATATAACCGCTCTACTGTATATAGCCTCTCTACTGTATATAGCCTCTACTGTATATAGCATCACTACTGTATATAGCTACTGTATATAACCTCTACTGTATATAGCCTCGCTACTGTATATAATAGCCTCTCTACTGTATATAGCCTGGTTACTACTGTTACTATAGCCTGGTTACTGTGTATAGCCTGGTTACTGTGTATAGCCTCTGTACTGTATATAACCTGGTTACTGTATATAGCCCCCATACTGTATATAGCCTGGTTGCTGTGTACTGTATATAACCTCCTACTGTATATAACCTGGTTACTGTACTGGTTACTGTGTATAGCCTGGTTACTGTGTATAGCCTGGTTATATAGCCTGGTTGCTATAGCCTGTTATATAAGCCTGGTTACTACTATAGCCTGGTTACTGTGTATAGTATGGTTACTGTATATAGCCTCTCTACTGTATATAGCCTACTTACTGTGTATAGCCTCCCTACTGTATATAGCCTGGTTACTGTATATAGCCTCCCTACTGTATATAGCCTAGTTACTGTGTATAGCCTGGTTACTGTGTATAGCCTGGTTACTGTGTATAGCCTCCCTACTGTATATAGCCTGGTTGCTGTGTATAGCCTGGTTACTGTATATAGCCTGGTTACTGTATATAGCCTGGTTACTGTGTATAGCCTGGTTACTGTGTATAGCCTGGTTACTGTGTATAGCCTGGTTACTGTGTATAGCCTGGTTACTGTATATAGCCTGGTTACTGTATATAGCCCCCATACTGTATATAGCCTGGTTACTGTGTATAGCCTGGTTACTGTGTATAGCCTGGTTACTGTATATAGCCTGGATACTGTGTATAGCCTGGTTACTGTATATAGCCTGGTTACTGTATATAGCCTAGTTACTGTGTATAGCCTCCCTACTGTATATAGCCTGGTTACTGTATATAGCCTCCCTACTGTATATAGCCTAGTTACTGTGTATAGCCTGGTTACTGTGTATAGCCTGGTTACTGTGTATAGCCTCCCTACTGTATATAGCCTGGTTGCTGTGTAAGCCTGGTTACTGTATATAGCCTGGTTACTGTGTATAGCCTGGTTACTGTGTATAGCCTGGTTACTGTGTATAGCCTGGTTACTGTGTATAGCCTGGTTACTGTATATAGCCTGGTTACTGTATATAGCCCCCATACTGTATATAGCCTGGTTACTGTGTATAGCCTGGTTACTGTGTATAGCCTGGTTACTGTGTATAGCCTGGTTACTGTATATAGCCTGGTTACTGTGTATAGCCTGGTTACTGTATATAGCCTGGTTACTGTATATAGCCTGGCCTTACTGTATATAGCCTGGTTACTGTGTATAGCCTGGTTACTGTGTATAGCCTGTTACTGTATATAGCCTGGTTACTGTGTATAGCCTGGTTACTGTGTATAGCCTGGTTACTGTGTATAGCCTGGTTACTGTGTATAGCCTGGTTACTGTATATAGCCTGGTTACTGTGTATAGCCTGGTTACTGTGTATAGCCTGGTTACTGTGTATAGCCTGGTTACTGTGTATAGCCTGGTTACTGTGTATAGCCTGGTTACTGTATATAGCCTGGTTACTGTATATAGCCTGGTTACTGTGTATAGCCTGGTTACTGTATATAGCCTGGTTACTGTGTATAGCCTGGTTACTGTGTATAGCCTCCCTACTGTATATAGCCTGGTTACTGTATATAACCTGGTTACTGTGTATAGCCTGGTTACTGTGTATAGCCTGGTTACTGTGTATAGCCTGGTTACTGTGTATAGCCTCCCTACTGTATATAGCCTGGTTACTGTGTATAGCCTCCCTACTGTATATAGCCTGGTTACTGTATAAGGCCTGGTTACTGTATATAGCCTGGTTACTGTATATAGCCTGGTTACTGTATATAGCCTCCCTACTGTATATAGCCTGGTTACTGTATATAACCTGGTTACTGTGTATAGCCTGGTTACTGTGTATAGCCTGGTTACTGTGTATAGCCTGGTTACTGTGTATAGCCTCTCTACTGTATATAGCCTGGTTACTGTATATAGCCTCCCTACTGTATATAGCCTGGTTACTGTATATAGCCTGGTTACTGTATATAACCTGGTTACTGTGTATAGCCTGGTTACTGTGTATAGCCTGGTTACTGTGTATAGCCTGGTTACTGTGTATAGCCTCTCTACTGTATATAGCCTCTCTACTGTATATAGCCTGGTTACTGTATAAGGCCTGGTTACTGTATATAGCCTGGTTACTGTATATAGCCTGGTTACTGTGTATAGCCTGGTTACTGTGTATAGCCTGGTTACTGTGTATAGCCTGGTTACTGTATATAGCCCCCATACTGTATATAGCCTGGTTACTGTGTATAGCCTGGTTACTGTGTATAGCCCCCATACTGTGTATAGCCTGGTTACTGTATATAGCCTCCCTACTGTATATAGCCTGGTTACTGTGTATAGCCTGGTTACTGTATATAGCCCCCATACTGTATATAGCCTGGTTACTGTGTATAGCCTGGTTACTGTATAGCCTGGTTACTGTATATAGCCTGGTTACTGTATATAGCCTGGTTACTGTATATAGCCTGGTTACTGTATATAGCCTCTCTACTGTATATAGCCTGGTTACTGTGTATAGCCTGGTTACTGTATATAGCCTGGTTACTGTATATAGCCTGGTTACTGTGTATAGCCTGGTTACTGTGTATAGCCTGGTTACTGTGTATAGCCTCCCTACTGTATATAGCCTGGTTACTGTGTATAGCCTGGTTACTGTGTATAGCCTGGTTACTGTGTATAGCCTCCCTACTGTATATAGCCTGGTTACTGTGTATAGCCTGGTTACTGTGTATAGCCTGGTTACTGTGTATAGCCTGGTTACTGTATATAGCCCCCATACTGTATATAGCCTGGTTACTGTGTATAGCCTGGTTACTGTGTATAGCCCCCATACTGTATATAGCCTGGTTACTGTGTATAGCCTGGTTACTGTATATAGCCTGGTTACTGTATATAGCCTGGTTACTGTATATAGCCTGGTTACTGTATATAGCCTCTCTACTGTATATAGCCTGGTTACTGTGTATAGCCTGGTTACTGTATATAGCCTGGTTACTGTATATAGCCTGGTTACTGTATATAGCCTCTCTACTGTATATAGCCTGGTTACTGTATATAGCCTGGTTACTGTATATAGCCTGGTTACTGTATATAGCCTGGTTACTGTATATAACCTGGTTACTGTGTATAGCCTGGTTACTGTGTATAGCCTGGTTACTGTATATAGCCTGGTTACTGTGTATAGCCTGGTTACTGTATATAGCCTGGTTACTGTATATAGCCTGGTTACTGTATATAGCCTGGTTGCTGTGTATAGCCTGGTTACTGTATATAGCCTCTCTACTGTGTATAGCCTGGCCTGGTTACTGTATATAGCCTGGTTACTGTATATAGCCTGGTTACTGTATAGCCTCTGTGTATAGCCTGTATATAGTTACTGTGTATAGCCTCTCTACTGTGTATAGCCTGTGTATATAGCCTCTCTGTATATAGTCTCTACTGTCTATAGCCTCTCTACTGTCTATAGCCTCTCTACTGTGTATAGCCTCTCTACTGTATATAGCCTCTCCACTGTATATAGCCTGGTTATTGTGTATAGCCTGGTTACTGTATATAGCCTCTCTACTGTATATAGCCTGGTTACTGTATATAGCCTGGTTACTGTATATAGCCTGGTTACTGTATATAGCCTGGTTACTGTGTATAGCCTAGTTCTCATTTAAAACTGCCACCTGGCCATGATAAAGCAAAGCAGTTTGACACAAACAACAACACAGAGTTACACATGGACTAAAACAAACATACAGTCAATAATACAGTAGAAAAATATGTCTATATACAATGTGAGTAAATGAGGTGAGTTAAGGGATGTAAAGGCAAAAAATAGGCCATGGTGGTGAAGTAAATACAATATAGCAAGTAAAACACTGGAGTGGTAGATGTGTAGATGATACATGGTGAAGAAAAGCTACTGGGGTGCAAAAGAGTGACAATATAAATAACTGTGTGTGTGTGTGTGTGTGTGTGTGTGTGTGTGTGTGTGTGTGTGTGTGTGTGTGTGTGTGTGTGTGTGTGTGTGTGTGTGTGTGTGTGTGTGTGTGTGTGTACGACTGTGTGTGAGCGATGCTTCGCATTGCCCCATTGATTAGTAGTAGTGGCACACAACACAACCTCTCTTCAGTCAGTCAGTCAGTCAGACGGCGGGGTTCAGCCAGGTGGTTTCTGGGTGATGCTGGCGGGGTTGTATGGTTCACGTCCTAGTCACACTAAGTTCTCCTGGGACTGAGGCTGCAGCTGGGTAGAGACAGAGCTTCTGTGTTTGTCTTTGTGTGTGTTCAGATACCCCACGTGCCCTAGTGTTACTCCTGTAACATCATAGGGCAGATGGTTGTCGTGGGGATAACAGAGGTGACTATCAGTGGGTCAATATTGACCTTTTTCTCCCTGTTACAGGGGTATGTCTTTGGGGTATGATATAAAATGCTAACCTCCCCTGTTATTGTAATGATGAGAGGTTAGCATGTCTTGGGGGTATGATATAAAATGCTAACATCCCCTGTTATTGTAATGGGGAGAGGTTAGCATGTCTTGGGGGTATGATATAAAATGCTAACCTCCCCTGTTATTGTAATGATGAGAGGTTAGCATGTCTTGGGGGTATGATATAAAATGCTAACATCCCCTGTTATTGTAATGGGGAGAGGTTAGCATGTCTTGGGGGTATGATATAAAATGCTAACGTCCCCTGTTATTGTAATGGTGAGAGGTTAGCATGTCTTGGGGGTATGATATAAAATGCTAACATCCCCTGTTATTGTAATGGGGAGGGGTTAGCATGTCTTGGGGTATGATATAAAATGCTAACGTCCCCTGTTATTGTAATGGTGAGAGGTTAGCATGTCTTGGGGGTATGATATAAAATGCTAACCTCCCTGTTATTGTAATGGTGAGAGGTTAGCATGTCTTGGGGTATGATATAAAATGCTAACCTCCCTGTTATTGTAATGGTGAGAGGTTAGCATGTCTTGGGGTATGATATAAAATGCTAACCTCCCCTGTTATTGTAATGGTGAGAGGTTAGCATGTCTTGGGGGTATGATATAAAATGCTAACCTCCCCTGTTATTGTAATGGTGAGAGGTTAGCATGTCTTGGGGGTATGATATAAAATGCTAACCTCTCCTGTTATTGTAATGGTGAGAGGTTAGCATGTCTTGGGGGTATGATATAAAATGCTAACCTCCCCTGTTATTGTAATGGTGAGAGGTTAGCATGTCTTGGGGGTATGATATAAAATGCTAACCTCCCAACCTTTCTGTTTGTTATAAATCGAATTCCATTGATTTATTATTATTGATTTATTTTCGAAATTCAAAGTGTCCCTAAGTGTCCCAAAGTGTACCTAAGATTTCTCATTGTTGTTACCATCATTGGCGTTACCATCATTGGCGTTACCTGTGTGTGTGTGTGTGTGTGTGTGTGTGTGTGTGTGTGTGTGTGTGTGTGTGTGTGTGTGTGTGTGTGTGTGTGTGTGTGTGTGTGTGTGTGTGTGCTTCTATAACTATCCACGTGTTACATGATATCCCCATAAGGATTGTAAAACGAGGGACATTCTCCCTTGTGGGGTTTAGAAGGATAGCGTGTGTGTGTGTGTGTGTGTGTGTGTGTGTGTGTGTTCTGGCTGCCATTTAGTAAGTGACACCGTTAAGGAAGGCAGCGAGATCAGAGATCATGAATATTCAGTGACCAGACCGCTAAATGAGGCTGACAGCATTTAACATGTTCTACACACACACACACACACACACACACACACACACACACGCACACGCACACGCGCACACGCACACACGCGCACACACACACGCGCACACGCACACGCACACGCACACGCACACGCACACACACCTCCACGGACAAGGAGAAGCTATCTTCAACACATGTAGTCTCTTTGACCTAGGTCCTAGATGATAAACACTGAGAACAGTTTGAAGTCTGCTCTTCCCAAAGAGCCCTCTTGAGTTTCCCTGAGTGGTGATTTCCCTTGGTACAATTGGGGGGGGGGGGGGGGGGGGCGACACATGGCCTATGACAAGAGGTGGTTTACCCAGTAACCCCATGTTCAACAGTGAAACAGTCCTGAGAGGGTAGTGGACTACTGTTGACCAGGGTCTATAGGGTAGTGGACTACTGTTGACCAGGGTAGTGGACTACTGTAGACCAGGGTAGTGGACTACTGTTGACCAGGGTAGTGGACTACTGTTGACCAGGGTAGTGGACTACTGTTGACCAGGGTCTATAGGGTAGTGGACTACTGTTGCCAAGGGTAGTGGACTACTGTTGACCAGGGTAGTGGACTACTGTTAACCAGGGTAGTGGACTACTGTAGACTAGGGTAGTGGACTACTGTAGACCAGGGTAGTGGACTACTGTAGACCAGGGTAGTGGACTACTGTTGACCAGGGTAGTGGACTACTGTTGACCAGGGTAGTGGACTACTGTTGACCAGGGTAGTGGACTACTGTTGACCAGGGTCTATAGGGTAGTGGACTACTGTTGACCAGGGTAGTGGACTACTGTTGACCAGGGTAGTGGACTACTGTTAACCAGGGTAGTGGACTACTGTAGACCAGGGTAGTGGACTACTGTTGACCAGGGTAGTGGACTACTGTTGACCAGGGTAGTGGACTACTGTAGACCAGGGTAGTGGACTACTGTAGACCAGGGTAGTGGACTCCTGTTGACCAGGATAGTGGACTCCTGTTGACCAGGGTAGTGGACTACTGTTGACCAGGGTAGTGGACTACTGTAGACCAGGGTAGTGGACTACTGTTAGACCAGGGTAGTGGACTACTGTTAACCAGGGTAGTGGACTACTGTTGACCAGGGTAGTGGACTCTGTTGACCAGGGTAGTGGACTACTGTTGACCAGGGTAGTGGACTACTGTAGACTAGGGTAGTGGACTACTGTTGACCAGGGTCTATAAGGTAGTGGACTACTGTTGACCAGGGTAGTTGACTAATGTTGACCAGGGTAGTGGACTACTGTTGACCAGGGTCTATAAGGTAGTGGACTACTGTTGACCAGGGTAGTTGACTACTGTTGACCAGGATAGTGGACTCCTGTAGACCAGGGTAGTTGACTACTGTTGATCAGGATAGTGAACTACTGTTGACCAGGATAGTGGACTACTGTTGACCAGGATAGTGGACTACTGTTGACCAGGATAGTGGACTACTGTTGACCAGGGTAGTGGACTCCTGTTGACCAGGGTAGTGGACTACTGTTGACCAGGGTAGTGGACTACTGTTGACCAGGGTAGTAGACTACTGTTGACCAGGGTAGTGGACTACTGTAGACCAGGGTCTATAGGGTAGTGGACTACTGTTGACCAGAGTCTATAGGGTAGTGGACTACTGTTGACCAGGGTCTATAGGTTAGTGGACTACTGTAGACCAGGGTCTATAGGGTAGTGGACTACTGTAGACCAGGGTAGTGGACTACTTTAGACCAGGGTCTATAGGGTAGTGGACTACTGTTGACCAGAGTCTATAGGGTAGTGGACTACTGTTGACCAGGGTAGTGGACTACTGTAGACCAGGGTCTATAGGGTAGTGGACTACTGTAGACCAGGGTAGTGGACTACTGTTGACCAGGGGGTCTCCTGTAGACCAGGGTAGTGGACTACTGTAGACCAGGGTAGTGGACTACTGTAGACCAGGGTAGTGGACTACTGTAGACCAGGGTAGTGGACTACTGTAGACCAGGGTAGTGGACTACTGTAGACCAGGGTAGTGGACTACTGTTGACCAGGGTAGTGGACTACTGTAGTCCAGGGTCTATAGGTTGTCATTTGAACAACAGTCACTCCCAGGCGTCTTCTCCCTCTGCGAGTGGAAACCACACCAAGAGTCTGTCTAAGAGGCCCACGTGACTGCTTGGTCTTATCTAGACTGGCGTGACTGCCGTTTTGGCAGCGCAGTGCTTGGAGGAGCTGTTCTGTTTATGTGTGTGTCAGAGGAGGAAAGGGAGGACCATCATCCTCAGTGAATTTCCTAATAATAAAATAGTTTAACATTGAAAAGGTTATCCTTTTTTAGATAAATTATTTTGTGATGTGAATATATTTAGTTTATTAAAACACACTGTTTTGCAATGAAGGTCTACAGTAGACTCAACCGCACTCTGTAGGGTAGAACCATGGTGTAGAGGACAGCTAGTTTCCGTCCTCCTCTGGGTACATTGACTTCAATACAAAACCTAGGAGGCTCATGGTTCTCACCCCCTTCCATAGACTTACGCAGTAATTATGACGATGTCCTCCAACCCTATCAGAGCTCTTGCTGCATGACCTGACATTTTGTCCACACAATCAAAGGAGCAGAGGATGAATCTAGAAAGCATAAGCTAGCGCTAGCTAGCACTGCAGTTTATAAAATGTGGTGAGTAGATGACTCAAAGAGAATGAAACTAGACAATAGTTGAACAGTTTTTTATTTTTTATTCTGGTCACATACAGCTGATGTGTTCTTCCTTGAAGTCCACAAACAAAGGGAGAAGGTGATAGGAGGAGAGTGCATTGAGGCTAGAAGGAATACAACGTGGCTGCTATGAACGTGAACTGTGTTTGTGATCAGGGGCTGCATTCATTAGGCTGAATTTTCTGTTGACAAAACGTTTCTTAAATGGAAGCAAACGAAACTGGGATAAAAATACCTGGATACGTCCAATAGAAACCAGGTGATGCCATCGTATTGTTGGGGGTGTTGACCAATAGGAGGTGATACCATCATATTGTTGGGGGGGTTGACCAATAGGAGGTGATACCATCATATTGTTGGGGGTGTTGACCAATAGGAGGTGATACCATCGTATTGTTGGAGGGGTTGACCAATAGGAGGTGATACCATCGTATTGTTGGAGGGGTTGGCCAATAGGAGGTGAGGTGATACCAGGAGGTGATACCATCCTTGTTGGGGGGTTGACCAATAGGAGGTGATACCATCGTATTGTTGGGGGGTTGACCAATAGGAGGTGATACCATCGTATTGTTGGGGGGTTGACCAATAGGAGGTGATACCATCATATTGTTGGGGGTGTTGACCAATAGGAGGTGATACCATCGTATTGTTGGGGGGGTTGACCAATAGGAGGTGATACCATCGTATTGTTGGGGGGGGATTGGCTAGTAGGCACTATCCATACTCAAACGACCTCTTTAGGAGGCAGGAATTCAGACACGGCCACTGTGTGTGTGTGTGTGTGTGTGTGTGTGTGTGTGTGTGTGTGTGTGTGTGTGTGTGTGTGTGTGTGTGTGTGTGTGTGTGTGTGTGTGTGTGTGTGTGTGTGTGTGTGTGTGTGTGTGTGTGTGTGTGTGTGTGTGTGTGAGTGATTGCTGGCTGCTTTATACCTGCGACTTGTCTAAAGCTGTTGATGAATCATTTCAGGATGTTGCAATGAGATCTCTGGCTGGGAGGGAGAAAAAGCTTGACTGCCTTAGGCCCTCACCCCAGGTTAAATCCTGAGACATCAGTCTTGGCTGAGACACACACACACCCACACACTGATGTCTGGGGATGTGCTAACACACGTTGATTAATATTGATCGGTTCTCGTCTCCCGTAAAACGTTGTCCAAGATCAGGGAGACAATGCTATTGAAGCCCCTACCCTGGTCTACAGTAGTCCACTACCCTGGTCTACAGTAGTCCACTACCCTGGTCTACAGTAGTCCACTACCCTGGTCTACAGTAGTCCACTACCCTGGTCTACAGTAGTCCACTACCCTGGTCTAAAGTAGTGCACTACCCATAGGGCTCTGGTCAAAAGTAGTGCACTACCCATAGGGCTCTGGTCTAAAGTAGTGCACTACCCATAGGGCTCTGGTCTAAAGTAGTGCACTACCCATAGGGCCCTGGTCATAAGTAGTGCACTACCCATAGGGCTCTGGTCTAAAGTAGTGCACTACCCATAGGGCTCTGGTCTAAAAGTAGTGCACTACCCATAGGGCTCTGGTCAAAAGTAGTGCACTACCCATAGGGCTCTGGTCTAAAGTAGTGCACTACCCATAGGGCTCTGGTCTAAAGTAGTGCACTACCCATAGGGCCCTGGTCAAAAGTAGTGCACTACCCATAGGGCTCTGGTCTAAAGTAGTGCACTACCCATAGGGCTCTGATCAAAAGTAGTGCACTACCCATAGGGCTCTGGTCTGAAGTAGTGCACTACCCATAGGGCTCTGGTCTAAAGTAGTGCACTTAATAGGGGACCAGTGAGATCGAGCCCAAAGAGGTGATGACCTTTTAAAAAACACAGAGGTGAAGAAGATAAAACCAGTCTGTTTGCAGTAAAACGACCTTAAACTTTATCATCCCTGCAGGACATTCTCCAGCATATCATCCCTATGAGGTGCACTACTTTTGATCAGGGCCCTACATAGGGAATAGGGTGCCATTTGAGATGCATGCTTGGAGAAAGTTCAACCAAACATGGCTGAAGAGAGGGAGGGGTACTATTTAGGACCAGGACCAAGTTTGGGGAACGTTGCTTTAAAAGCTCCCTGCACCTGTGCTTTGTAAAGGAATTGATATTTTCCATGCAGACAAATCCAGGAATCTGCTGGAGCTTGGAAGGCCCCTGTTGTGTCTGTGTTTGTCTGTGTGTGTGTGGAGCTTGTAAGGCCCCCTGTGGAGCCTGGAGGACATGGCTGGCTTTGTAGTTGCCTCTGTCTACCTCTCTGCCCGCCTCTCTCTCTCTCACTACCTACCTCCCTGCCTCTCTCTCTCCCTGCCTCCCTCCCTTCCTCCCTGCCTACCTCTCTCTCTCCCTGCCACCCTCCCTGCCTGCCTCTCTCTCTCTCTCTCTCTCTCTCTCTCTCTCTCTCTCTCTCTCTCTCTCTCTCTCTCTCTCTCTCTCTCTCCCTGCCTCCCTCCCTCTCTGCCTGCCTCTCTCTCTCCCTGTCTCCCTCCCTCCCTCCCTGCCTGCCTGCCTCCCTCCCTGCCTACCTCTCTCTCTCCTTGCCTCCCTCCCTCCCTCCCTCCCTGCCTGCCTGCCTGCCTGCCTGCCTGCCTGCCTGCCTCCCTCCCTGACTCTCTCTGTCTCCCTGCCACCCTCCCTGCCTACCTCTCTCTCTCCTTGCCTCCTGCCTGCCTGCCTGCCTGCCTGCCTGCCTGCCTGCCTGCCTGCCTGCCTGCCTGCCTGCCTGCCTGCCTGCCTGCCTGCCTCCCTCCCTCCCTCCCTCCCTCCCTCCCTGCCTGCCTCTCTCTCTCTCCCTGCCTCCCTCCCACTTTGCCTCCCTCCCTGACTCTCTCTGTCTCCCTGCCACCCTCCCTGCCTGCCTCTCTCTCTCCCTGCCTCCCTCCCACTCTGCCTCCCTCCCAAGCCTGCCTGCCGCTTGGCTTGGGGTGTAATGATGAAATGGAAAAGTTCCAGTGCAGTGAACACTCACACGCAGCAAGGTAATTGGAGATTGCCACCGAAGAACTCACTGCACGAAGCAGCTTTCAATTCCACTACAGAGAGGGAAGAGATGGGGAGGAGAGAGAGAGAGAGAGAGAGAGAGAGAGAGAGAGAGAGAGAGAGAGAGAGAGAGAGAGAGAGAGAGAGAGAGAGAGAGAGAGAGAGAGAGAGAGAGAGAGAGAGAGAGAGAGAGAGAGAGAGAGAGAGAGAGAGAGAGAGAGAGAGAGAGAGAGAGAGAGAGAGAGAGAGAGAGAGAGAGAGAGAGAGAGAGAGAGAGAGAGAGAGAGAGAGAGAGAGAGAGAGAGAGGTTTCCCATGCCAATAAAGGCCATTGAATGAGAGAGACACACACACAAAGAGAGAGACCACAAACTTTGATTATATTTGCTGTCAGCTGAAGGCTGACTACTGTGGCAGTGAAATGGAGCTGTGTTTCTGAAAGTGAGCCTAGGGACAAGGCAGTGGTGTGCATTTCATGCACATCTAATTCTTTGTTTTTCACTTACAAGCAGTGTGATTATTATAGTAGTGTTGTCATACCAGAAGTGTGATTACTATAGTAGCGTTGTCATACCAGAAGTGTGATTACTATAGTAGCGTTGTCATACCAGAAGTCTGATTACTAGAGTAGCGTTGTCATACCAGAAGTCTGATTACTATTGTAGCGTTGTCATACCAGAAGTGTGATTATTATAGTAGCGTTGTCATACCAGGAGTGTGATTGTTATAGTAGTGTTTTCATACCAGAAGTGTGATTATTAAAGTAGTGTTGTCATACCAGAAGTGTGATTATTATAGTAGTGTTTTCATACCAGAAGTGTGATTATTATAGTAGTGTTGTCATACCAGGTGTGTGATTATTATAGTAGCGTTGTCATACCAGAAGTGTGATTATTATAGTAACGTTGTCATACCAGAAGTGTGATTACTATAGTAGCGTTGTCATACCAGAAGTGTGATTACTATAGTAGCGTTGTCATACCAGAAGTAGCCCTGTATGTCTGCATTTGGACTTTGCCTTTCCTGACAAGTGTTAGGAACACAGGGGGAATCAACTAGTAGTGAAATAAAATCCTTGGCCTCCTATTCTTAATTCATGAGACTATAACGGGAAGTAGCCTATCAAATGGCTAAGGATTTGCTGCTTTCAAGTCCCACATTTTCAGAAATCACCCACTTAATCATTTTGAAAGCAGGACTTTAGAGGATCACATTAACTCATCAAATTATGGGAGGGGTGTCGTGGGGGGAGGGGGGGGGTGTCTTTGTATTTCCGTTCTTGCTATCTCTCCACCCACTTCAAGTGTGATTTGATACTTGAGGATTGGAGTGTGTCTTGTTCACCCCACTACCGTCTAGAAGACAGAGGCAGTACAGGTGCATCAGAACTGTGACCAAGAGACTGATTAATAGCTTCTATCTCCAGGCCAATCAGACTGTTAAACAGCCACCACAAGCCGGCCTCCACCCAGTACCCTGAACCTTAGAGACTGCTTTACTCTCTCCAGTCGTTGAACACTGGTCTCATTAATAACGTTTGCATACTGGTTTACCCACAATCCCCCAGTTGAAGAAGTCAGAGATCCCACGAGTCATATGTGGAGGTCCTGGGCTGGCCTGTGGTCTGTCATCAAGGCAAACGGTGGCTCCTTTAAAGAATCTCAAATTATAAAATATAATTTGATTTGTTTGACACTTTTTTGGTTACTACATGATTCCATATGTGTTATTTCATAGTTGCACTGTCTTCACTATTATTCTACAATGTAAAAACTAAGAAAAACCCTTGAATGATTAGGTGTGTCCAAACTGTTGACTGGTAGTGTATGTACACTACCGTTCAAATGTTTGGGGTCACTTAGAAATGTCCTTGTTTTTTAAAGAAAAGCAATTGTTTTTTGTCCATTGAAAATAACATCAAATTGATCAGAAATACAGTGGAGATATTGTTAATGTTGTAAATGACTATTGTAGCTGGAAAAAGCATATATTTTTCTATGAAATATCTACATAGGTGTAGGCCCAGTATCAGGCCCATTATCAGCAACCATCACTCCTGTGTTCCAATGGCACGTTGTATTAGCTAATCCATCATTAGAAAACCCTTTTGCAATTATGTTAGCACAGTTGAAAACTGTAGTTCTGATTAAAGAAGCAATAAAACTGGCCTTCTTTAGACTAGTTGAGTATCTGGAGCATCAGCATTTGTGAGTTTGATTACAGACTCAAAATGGCCTGAAACAAAACATGTTATATTGAAACTCGTCAGTCTGTTCTGAGAAATGAAGGCTGTTCCATGTGAGAAATTGCCTTTAAACTGAAGATCTCGTACAACACTGTGTGCTACTCCCTTCACAGAGCAGCGCAAACTGTCTCTAACCAGAATAGAAAGAGGAGTGGGAGGCCCCGGTGCACAACTGAGCAAGAGAGCAAGTACATTAGAGTGTCTAGTTTGAGAAACAGACACCTCACAAGTCCTCAACTCAACACGCCAATAACACAGTAGGATAGCTTCCTAAAGTCCTGCTCTGAACACGCCAATAACACAGTAGGATAGCTTCCTAAAGTCCTGCTCTGAACACGCCAATAACACAGTAGGATAGCTTCCTAAAGTCCTGCTCTGAACACGCCAATAACACAGTAGGATAGCTTCCTAAAGTCCTGCTCTGAACACGCCAATAACACAGTAGGATAGCTTCCTAAAGTCCTGCTCTGAACACGCCAATAACACAGTAGGATAGCTTCCTAAAGTCCTGCTCTGAACACGCCAATAACACAGTAGGATAGCTTCCTAAAGTCCTGCTCTGAACACGCCAATAACACAGTAGGATAGCTTCCTAAAGTCCTGCTCTGAACACGCCAATAACACAGTAGGATAGCTTCCTAAAGTCCTGCTCTGAACACGCCAATAACACAGTAGGATAGCTTCCTAAAGTCCTGCTCTGAACACGCCAATAACACAGTAGGATAGCTTCCTAAAGTCCTGCTCTGAACACGCCAATAACACAGTAGGATAGCTTCCTAAAGTCCTGCTCTGAACAATAACACAGTAGGATAGCTTCCTAAAGTCCTGCTCTGAACAATAACACAGTAGGATAGCTTCCTAAAGTCCTGCTCTGAACACGCCAATAACACAGTAGGATAGCTTCCTAAAGTCCTGCTCTGAACACGCCAATAACACAGTAGGATAGCTTCCTAAAGTCCTGCTCTGAACACGCCAATAACACAGTAG
The DNA here is from genome assembly GCF_021184085.1 of Oncorhynchus gorbuscha. Lineage (NCBI taxonomy): Eukaryota > Metazoa > Chordata > Actinopteri > Salmoniformes > Salmonidae > Oncorhynchus > Oncorhynchus gorbuscha. The sequence continues at coordinate 5,488,305 of NC_060183.1, forward strand.
GATAGCTTCCTAAAGTCCTGCTCTGAACACGCCAATAACACAGTAGGATAGCTTCCTAAAGTCCTGCTCTGAACAATAACACAGTAGGATAGCCCTATGTCCTGCTCTGAACACGCCAATAACACAGTAGGATAGCTTCCCTGCTCTGAACACGCCAATAACACAGTAGGATAGCTTCCTAAAGACCTGCTCTGAGCAATAACACAGTAGGATAGCTTCCTAAAGTCCTGCTCTGAACAATAACACAGTAGGATAGCTTCCTAAAGTCCTGCTCTGAACAATAACACAGTAGGATAGCTTCCTGAAGTCCTGCTCTGAACAATAACACAGTAGGATAGCTTCCTGAAGACCTGCTCTGAACAATAACACAGTAGGATAGCTTCCTAAAGTTCTGCTCTGAACAATAACACAGTAGGATAGCTTCCTAAAGTACTTTAGACCAGAGCCCTATGGCACCCTATTCCCTATATATAGTGCACTACTTTAGACCAGAGCCCTATGGCACCTTATTCCCTATATAGTGCACTACTTTAGACCAGAGCCCTATGGCACCCTATTCCCTATATATAGTGCACTACTTTAGACCAGAGCCCTATGGCACCCTATTCCCTATATATAGTGCACTACTTTAGACCAGAGCCCTATGGCACCCTATTCCCTATATATAGTGCACTACTTTAGACCAGAGCCCTATGGCACCCTATTCCCTATATATAGTGCACTACTTTAGACCAGAGCCCTATGGCACCCTATTCCCTATATAGTGCACTACTTTAGACCAGAGCCCTATGGCACCCTATTCCCTATATATAGTGCACTACTTTAGACCAGAGCCCTATGGCACCCTATTCCCTATATATAGTGCACTACTTTAGACCAGAGCCCTATGGCACCTTATTCCCTATATAGTGCACTACTTTAGACCAGAGCCCTATGGCACCCTATTCCCTATATATAGTGCACTACTTTAGACCAGAGCCCTATGGCACCCTATTCCCTATATATAGTGCACTACTTTAGACCAGAGCCCTATGGCACCTTACTCCCTATATAGTGCACTACTTTAGACCAGAGCCCTATGGCCCTGAGGCTCTGGTCAAAAGTAGTGCCTTATGTTTGTAGGGAAAAGGGTGCTATTTGGGATGCAGCCAGTAGTAGGAGATTTTGGAGGTTTTATCACCCCATGATCTTACACCACATCTTTCTAGGCAGAGGAGTTAGTCTGGAGTCTTCCTTACCAAACGTGTACACTACTTGACCAACAGGATGTGAACTCCTGCTCGTCCAACATTTTATTCCAAAACCATGGGCATTAATAAGGAGTTGGTCCCCCCTTTGCTGCTATAACAGCCTCCACTCTTCTGGGAAGGCTTTCCACTAGATGATGGAACATTGCTGTGATAACAGCCTCCACTCTTCTGGGAAGGCTTTCCACTAGATGATGGAACATTGCTGCGATAACAGCCTCCACTCTTCTAGGAAGGCTTTCCACTAGATGTTGGAACATTGCTGCTATAACAGCCTCCACTCTTCTGGGAAGGCTTTCCACTAGATGTTGGAACATTGCTGCTATAACAGCCTCCACTCTTCTGGGAAGGCTTTCCACTAGATGTTGGAACATTGCTGCTATAACAGCCTCCACTCTTCTGGGAAGGCTTTCCACTAGATGTTGGAACATTGCTGCTATAACAGCCTCCACTCTTCTGGGAAGGTTTTCCACTAGATGTTGGAACATTGCTGCTATAACAGCCTCCACTCTTCTGGGAAGGCTTTCCACTAGATGTTGAAACATTGCTGCTATAACAGCCTCCACTCTTCTGGGAAGGTTTTCCACTAGATGTTGGAACATTGCTGCTATAACAGCCTCCACTCTTCTGGGAAGGCTTTCCACTAGATGTTGGAACATTGCTGCTATAACAGCCTCCACTCTTCTGGGAAGGCTTTCCACTAGATGTAGGAACATTGCTGCTATAACAGCCTCCACTCTTCTGGGAAGGCTTTCCACTAGATGATGGAACATTGCTGCGATAACAGCCTCCACTCTTCTGGGAAGGCTTTCCACTAGATGTTGGAACATTGCTGCTATAACAGCCTCCACTCTTCTGGGAAGGCTTTCCACTAGATGTTGGAACATTGCTGTGTGGATTTGCTTCCATTCAGCCACAAGAGCATTAGTGAGGTCGGACACTGATTAGGCCTGGCTTGCACTCGGTATTCCAATTCATCCCAAAGGTGTTCGATGGGATTGAGGTCAGGGTTCTGTGCAGGCCAGTCAAATTCTTCCACACCGATCTCGACAAACCATTTCTGTATGGACATCGCTTTGTGCACGGGGGCATTGTCATGCTGAAACAGGAAAGGGCCTTCCCCAAACTGTTGCCACAAAGTTGAAAGCACAGAATCATCTAGAATGTCATTGTATGCTGTAGTGTAAAAGGGCCCGAACCATGAAAAACAGCCCCAGACCATTATTCCTAATCCACCAAACGTTACAGTTGGCACTATGCATTCGGGCAGGTAGCATTCTCCTGGCATCTGCCACACCCAGATTCGTCCGTTGGACTGCCAGATGGTGAAGCGTGATTCATCGCTCCAGAGAACGCGTTCCACTGCTCCGGAGTCCAATGGCAGCAAGCTTCACACCACTCCCTTGGCGTTGTGTATGATGATCTTAGCCTTGTGTGCAGCTGCTCGGCCATGGAAACCCATTTCATGAAGCTCCCGACGAACAGTTCTTGTCCTGACGTTGCTTCCAGAGGCAGTTTGGAACTCGGTAGTGAGTGTTGCAACTGAGGACAGATGATTTTTATGTGAAACACGCTTCAGTGGTCCTCTTCTGTGAGCTTGTGTAGCCTACCACTTCACGGCTGAGCCGTTGTTGCTCCTTGATGTTTCCACTTCACAATAACAGCACTTACAGTTGACTGGGGGGCAACACTTAGCAGGGCAGGAATTTGACAAACTGACTTGTTGGAAAGGTGGTATCCTATGATGGTGCCACGTTGAAAGTCACAGAGCTCTTCAGTAAGGCCATTATATTGCCAATGTTTGTCTATGGAGATTGCATGGCTGTTTTCATTGATTTTGTACACATGTCAGCAACGGGTGTTGCTGAAATAGCCAAATCCACTAATTCGAAAGGGTGTCCACATACTTTTGTGTATATAGTGTATTTGTTGTGTGTGAGCCATCATTTTGACATTTTTACACGACACCCATAAAATGGGGGGGGGTTGTCTCTCTCTTGTTCCCTGCCTTCCATCAGGGGGGTGCTCTCTCTCTCTTCTAAATGCTCTCTCTGCTCAGCTTGTATGCATTCTAAATGCTCTCTCCTGCTCAGCTTGTATGCATTCTAAATGCTCTCTCCTGCTCAGCTTGTATGCATTCTAAATGCTCTCTCCTGCTCAGCTTGTATGCATTCTAAATGCTCTCTCCTGCTCAGCTTGTATGCATTCTAAATGCTCTCTTCTGCTCAGCTTGTATGCATTCTAAATGCTCTCTCCTGCTCAGCTTGTAGCATTCTAAATGCTCTCTCCTGCTCAGCTTGTATGCATTCTAAATGCTCTCTCCTGCTCAGCTTGTAGCATTCTAAATGCTCTCTCCTGCTCAGCTTGTAGCATTCTAAATGCTCTCTCCTGCTCAGCTTGTATGCATTCTAAATGCTCTCTCCTGCTCAGCTTGTAGCATTCTAAATGCTCTCTCCTGCTCAGCTTGTATGCATTCTAAATGCTCTCTCCTGCTCAGCTTGTAGCATTCTAAATGCTCTCTCCTGCTCAGCTTGTAGCATTCTAAATGCTCTCTCCTGCTCAGCTTCTAAAAGTTTGACTGTTCCCCCTTTTGAGTCATAAAATACAAGAGGTGCCAAAACACATAAAGTATGGGAGGCAGAGGAAGAAGGAGGAGTGAGAGACAGTTGATTGTTTTTCTGTTGAAGCAGTACTTCTCCTGTCGCTGTTATTGGCCTGTCAGGGCCCATGTCATCCTGCCATTGTTCAGCACAGTGTGTGTGTGTGTGTGTGTGTGTGTGTGTGTGTGTGTGTGTGTGTGTGTGTGTGTGTGTGTGTGTGTGTGTGTGTGTGTGTGTGTGTGTGTGTGTGTGTGTGTGTGCATTTATGTAGAGCAACAATTCTTTTTTTCAGATCCTCAGAGAGTTCTTTGCCATGAGGTGCCATGTTGAACTTCCAGTGACCAGTCAGTATGAGGGAGTGTGAGAGCGATGACACCACATTTAACACACCTGCTCCCCATTCACACCCGAGACCTTGGAACACTAACGAGTCACATGACACCGGGGAGGGAAAATGGCTAGTTGAGCCCAATTTGGACATTTTCACTTAGGGGTGTACTCACTTTTGTTGCCAGCGGTTTAGACATTAATGGCTGTGTGTTGAGTTATTTTGAGGGGACAGAAAATTTACACTGTTATACAAGCTGTACACTCACTACTTTACACAGTAGCAAAGTGTAATTTCTTCAGTGTTGTCACATGAAAAGATATACTCAAATATTTACAAAAATGTGAGGGGTGTACTCACTTTTGTGATATACTGTACCGGACGAGACTGCGATGATAAACCTCCTCTACCCTCCGTTCTATTGGCGAATGTGCAAATCACTGGAGAATAAACTGGACAAGCTCCGTTTGAGACCATCAACGTGATCTGAAAGCACTGTAATATCCTAGGTTTCACCGAACAAGGACATGAAACATGTAAATCTAGCTGGGTTTTTTTCTATACGTTGGCAGAGCGGACTGGTCAGAAGTAATGGGGGTGTTTCTCTTTGTTAACAACAGCTGATGCGCGATATCTAATATTAAGGCTGTAGACCACACTATCTACCAATAGAGTTTTCATCTGTATTTTTCGGAGCTGTCTACTTTCCACCATAAACCAATGCTGGCACCAACACTCAACGAGCTGTACATGGCCGTAAACAAACGCGAAAATGCTCACCCAGAGACGGTGCTCCTAGTGGCTGGTGATTTTAATGCAGGTAAACTGATATCCGTTTTACCTCATATCTACCAGCATGTCACTTGTGCAACTAGAGGTGAAAAAAGTCTAGATCACCTTTACTCCACACACAGAGACACATACAAAACTCTCCCTCGCCCTCCATTTGGCAAATATGACCACAACTCTATCCTCCTGATTCCTGATTACAAGCAAAAATCCAAACAGGAAGTGTCCGTGATGAGCTCAATGCAGAATTTTAGCGGATGCTAAGCTACAGGACTGTTTCGCTAGCACAGACTGGAACGTGTTCCAGGATTCATCCAATGGCATTCAGGAGTTTACCACATTACCGGCTTCATTCATAAGTGCAAGCAGCGGGACACTAATCTGGAAGCTTATAAGAAATCCTGTTATGCCCGCCGACGAACCATCAAACAGGCAAAGTGTCGATACAGGACTAAGAATAAATCCTACTACACCGGCTCTGACGCTCGTCGGATGTGGCAGGGCTTGAAAACTATCACAGATTACAAAGGTAAACGCAGCTGCGAACTACAAAGTGAATAAATGCCTTCTATGCTCACTTCGAGGCAAGCAACACTGAACCATTCATGAGAGCACCAGCTGTTCCAGATGACTGTGTGATCACGCTCTCCGTAGCTGATGTTAGACCTTTAAACAGGTTAACATTCTCAAGGCTGCAAACCCAGGCAGATTACCAGGACGTGTACTCAGAGCGCTGACCTGCAGGCAAGTGTCTTCACTGACATTTTCAATCTCTCCCTGATTCAGTCTGTAATACCTACATGTTTCAAGCAGACCACCTATAGTTCCTGTGCTCAAGAATGCCAACGTAACCTGCCTAAATGACTAACGCCCTGTAGCACTCACATCTGTAGCACATCCCAGACACCCTGCACCCACTCCAATTCGCACACCTCCCCAACAGATCCCCAGATGACAAAATCTTTATTGAACTCCACACGGCCCACCTGGACAAGAATTGCAGTTCAGCGTTCAACACCATAGTGCCCTCCAAGCTCATCACTAAGCTAAGGACCCTGGGACTAAACACTTCCCTCTGAAACTGGATCCTGGACTTCCTGACTGGCCGCCCCCAGGTGGTAAGAGTAGACAACAACACATCTGCCACGCTGATCCTTAACTCTGGGGCCCCTCAGGGGTGTGTGCTTAGTCTCCTCCTTTGCTCCCTGTTCACCCAAGACTGTGTGGCCACGACAATGGTAGGACTGATCACCGACGACAATGAAGCAGCCTATAGGGAGGAGGTCAGAGACTTGACGGTGTGGTTCCAACAACCTATCCCTCAACGTAACCAAGACTAAGGAGCTGATCATAGACTACGGGAAACAGAGGGCCCAACACGACCCCATTCACATCGACGGGGCTGCAGTGGAGCGAGTCGAGAGCTTCAAGTTCCTCAGTGTCCACATCACCAAGGATCTATCATGGTCCAAACACAGTCATGAAGAGGGAACGATAAACAGTTGGTGCCATCAGATCCTTAAAAAGTTATATAGCTGCGCCATTAAGAGCATCTTGACTGGATGCATCACCGCCTGGTATGACAGCTATTTGGCACCCGACCGCAAAGCACTACAGAGCGTAGTGCGTATGGCCCAGTACATCACTGGGGCCAAACTCCCTGCCATCCAGGACCTCTATACCAGGTGGTGTCAGAGGAAGGCCCAGTACATCACTGGGGCCAAGCTTCACGCCATCCAGGACCTCTATACCAGGCGGTGTCAGAGGAAGGCCCAGTACATCACTGGGGCCAAGCTTCACGCCATCCAGGACCTCTATACCAGGCGGTGTCAGAGGAAGGCCCAGTACATCACTGGGGCCAAGCTTCACGCCATCCAGGACCTCTATACCAGGCGGTGTCAGAGGAAGGCCCAGTACATCACTGGGGCCAAGCTTCACACTATCCAGGACCTCTATACCAGGAGGTGTCAGAGGAAGGCCCAGTACATCACTGGGGCCAAGCTTCACGCCATCCAGGACCTCTATACCAGGCGGTGTCAGAGGAAGGCCCAGTACATCACTGGGGCCAAGCTTCACGCCATCCAGGACCTCTCTACCAGGTGGTGTCAGAGGAAGGCCCAGTACATCACTGGGGCCAAGCTTCACACTATCCAGGACCTCTATACCAGGAGGTGTCAGAGGAAGGCCCAGTACATCACTGGGGCCAAGCTTCACGCCATCCAGGACCTCTATACCAGGCGGTGTCAGAGGAAGGACCAGTACATCACTGGGGCCAAGCTTCCTGCCATCCAGGACCTCTATACCAGGCGGTGTCAGAGGAAGGCCCAGTACATCACTGGGGCCAAGCTTCACACTATCCAGGACCTCTATACCAGGAGGTGTCAGAGGAAGGCCCAGTACATCACTGGGGCCAAGCTTCACGCCATCCAGGACCTCTATACCAGGAGGTGTCAGAGGAAGGCCCAGTACATCACTGGGGCCAAGCTTCACGCCATCCAGGACCTCTATACCAGGCGGTGTCAGAGGAAGGCCCAGTACATCACTGGGGCCAAGCTTCACGCCATCCAGGACCTCTATACCAGGCGGTGTCAGAGGAAGGCCCAGTACATCACTGGGGCCATGCTTCACACTATCCAGGACCTCTATACCAGGCGGTGTCAGAGGAAGGCCCAGTACATCACTGGGGCCAAGCTTCACGCCATCCAGGACCTCTATACCAGGCGGTGTCAGAGGAAGGCCCAGTACATCACTGGGGCCAATCTTCACGCCATCCAGGACCTCTATACCAGGCGGTGTCAGAGGAAGGCCCAGTACATCACTGGGGCCAAGCTTCACGCCATCCAGGAACTCTATACCAGGCGGTGTCAGAGGAAGGCCCAGTACATCACTGGGGCCAAGCTTCACGCCATCCAGGACCTCTATACCAGGCGGTGTCAGAGGAAGGCCCAGTACATCACTGGGGCCAAGCTTCACGCCATCCAGGACCTCTATACCAGGCGGTGTCAGAGGAAGGCCCAGTCATGGACTGTTCTCTCTGCTGCCGCTCGACAAGCAGAATTAAAAGGCTCCTGAACAACTTTTACCTCCGAGCCATAAGACTGCTGATCGTTTAATAAAATGGCTACCAGGACTATTTACATTGGCACCCTTATTTTATTCTAATTCTTTCTTATTTTGTTGCACTGACTCTTTTGCACAGGCACTATGTGCACTCACTGGACTCACACACACACACACACCCACTGGAGGAAGAATGATCATTAAAATTACCATCGTGGATTTGTGTAATGTTTGTTTGTGTCAATTAATCCCAATTGGTGATTTGACACAAATAAAAATGTAATTCATTCATTCACACTCACACCCACTCAAACATATTCACACTGTTCACACACCCTGCTGCTACTCTGCTTATTACCTATCCTGATTAATAGTTCTTTGTTATTACCATTGTAACATCTTGACCTTAACCTAAGCTACCATGTTTGGTCTTTCTAGGTTATGTGTCTTTGGAATCCAATAGCTAGAGGTAGTCCCATCTACTCTATCGTCTACTCTACCGTCTACTCTACCATCTACTCTACCATCTACTCTACCATCTACCATCTACTCTACCATCTACTCTACCATCTACTCTACCGTCTACTCTACCGTCTACTCTACCATCTACTCTACTATCTACCATCTACTCTACCATCTACTCTACCATCTACTCTACCATCTACCATCTACTCTACCATCTACCATCTACTCTACCATCTACTCTACCGTCTACTCTACCGTCTACTCTACCATCTACTCTACTATCTACCATCTACTCTACCATCTACTCTACCATCTACTCTACCATCTACTCTACCGTCTACTCTACCGTCTACTCTACCATCTACTCTACCATCTACCATCTACTCTACTATCTACCATCTACTCTATTGTCTACTCTACCATCTACTCTACCGTCTACTCTACCATCTACTCTACTATCTACCATCTACTCTACCATCTACTCTACCATCTACTCTACCATCTACCATCTACTCTACCGTCTACCATCTACTCTACCATCTACTCTACCGTCTACTCTACCATCTACTCTAACATCTACTCTACCATCTACCATCTACTCTACCATCTACCATCTACTCTAACATCTACTCTACCATCTACTCTACCATCTACCATCTACTCTACCATCTACTCTACTCTACCATCTACTCTACCATCTACTCTACCATCTACCGTCTACTCTACCATCTACCATCTACTCTACCATCTACTCTACTCTACCATCTACTCTACCATCTACTCTACCATCTACCGTCTACTCTACCATCTACCATCTACTCTACCATCTACTCTACTCTACCATCTACTCTACCATCTACTCTACCATCTATTCTACCATCTACTCTACTCTACCATCTACTCTACCATCTACTCTACCATCTACCATCTACTCTACCATCTACCATCTACTCTACCATCTACTCTACCATCTACTCTACTCTACCATCTACTCTACTCTACCATCTACTCTACCATCTACTCTACTCTACCATCTACTCTACCATCTACTCTACCATCTACTCTATTCTACCATCTACTCTACCATCTACTCTACTCTACCATCTACTCTACCATCTACTCTACCATCTACTCTACCGTCTACTCTACCATCTACTCTACCATCTACTCTACTCTACCATCTACTCTACCATCTACTCTACCATCTACTCTACCGTCTACTCTACCGTCTACTCTACCATCTACTCTACTCTACCATCTACTCTACCATCTACTCTACTCTACCATCTACTCTACCATCTACTCTACCATCTACTCTACTCTACTCTACCATCTACTCTATACTCTACCATCTACTCTACTCTACCGTCTACTCTACCATCTACTCTACCGTCTACTCTACCATCTACTCTACCATCTACTCTACTCTACCATCTACTCTACCATCTACTCTACCATCTACTCTACTCTACTCTACCATCTACTCTACCATCTACTCTACCATCTACTCTACCATCTACTCTACTATCTACTCTACCATCTACTCTACCATCTACTCTACCATCTACCATCTACTCTACCATCTACTCTACCGTCTACTCTACCGTCTACTCTACCATCTACTCTACCATCTACTCTACCATCTACTCTACCATCTACCATCTACTCTACCATCTACCATCTACCATCTACTCTACCATCTACTCTACCGTCTACTCTACCGTCTACTCTACCATCTACTCTACTATCTACCATCTACTCTACCATCTACTCTACCATCTACTCTACCATCTACTCTACCGTCTACTCTACCGTCTACTCTACCATCTACTCTACCATCTACCATCTACTCTACTATCTACCATCTACTCTATTGTCTACTCTACCATCTACTCTACCGTCTACTCTACCATCTACTCTACTATCTACCATCTACTCTACCATCTACTCTACCATCTACTCTACCATCTACCATCTACTCTACCGTCTACCATCTACTCTACCATCTACTCTACCGTCTACTCTACCATCTACTCTAACATCTACTCTACCATCTACCATCTACTCTACCATCTACCATCTACTCTAACATCTACTCTACCATCTACTCTACCATCTACCATCTACTCTACCATCTACTCTACTCTACCATCTACTCTACCATCTACTCTACCATCTACCGTCTACTCTACCATCTACCATCTACTCTACCATCTACTCTACTCTACCATCTACTCTACCATCTACTCTACCATCTACCGTCTACTCTACCATCTACCATCTACTCTACCATCTACTCTACTCTACCATCTACTCTACCATCTACTCTACCATCTATTCTACCATCTACTCTACTCTACCATCTACTCTACCATCTACTCTACCATCTACCATCTACTCTACCATCTACCATCTACTCTACCATCTACTCTACCATCTACTCTACTCTACCATCTACTCTACCATCTACTCTACCATCTACTCTATTCTACCATCTACTCTACCATCTACTCTACTCTACCATCTACTCTACCATCTACTCTACCGTCTACTCTACCATCTACTCTACCATCTACTCTACTCTACCATCTACTCTACCATCTACTCTACCATCTACTCTACCGTCTACTCTACCGTCTACTCTACCATCTACTCTACTCTACCATCTACTCTACCATCTACTCTACTCTACCATCTACTCTACCATCTACTCTACCATCTACTCTACTCTACTCTACCATCTACTCTATACTCTACCATCTACTCTACTCTACCGTCTACTCTACGGTCTACTCTACCATCTACCATCTACTCTACCATCTACTCTACCATCTACCATCTACTCTACCATCTACTCTACCATCTACTCTACCATCTACTCTACCATCTACTCTACCATCTACTCTACTCTACCATCTACTCTACCATCTACTCTACTCTACCATCTACTCTACCATCTACTCTACCATCTACTCTACCATCTACTCTACTATCTACTCTACCATCTACTCTACCATCTACTCTACCATCTACCATCTACTCTACCATCTACTCTACCGTCTACTCTACCGTCTACTCTACCATCTACTCTACCATCTACTCTACCATCTACTCTACCATCTACCATCTACTCTACCATCTACTCTACCATCTACTCTACCATCTACTCTACCATCTACTCTACCATCTACTCTACCATCTACCATCTACTCTACCGTCTACTCTACCATCTACTCTACCATCTACTCTACCATCTACTCTACCATCTACTCTACCGTCTACCATCTACTCTACCATCTACTCTATACTCTACCATCTACTCTACTCTACCGTCTACTCTACCATCTACTCTACCGTCTACCATCTACTCTACCATCTACTCTATACTCTACCATCTACTCTACTCTACCGTCTACTCTACCATTTACTCTACCATCTACTCTATACTCTACCATCTACTCTACCGTCTACTCTACCATCTACTCTACCGTCTAATATCTACTCTACCATCTACTCTATACTCTACCATCTACTCTACTCTACCGTCTACTCTACCGTCTACTCTACCATCTACCATCTACTCTACCATCTACTCTACCATCTACTCTACCATCTACTCTACCGTCTACTCTACCATCTACTCTACCATCTACTATCTACTCTACCATCTACTCTACCATCTACTCTACCATCTACCATCTACTCTACCATCTACCATCTACTCTACCATCTACTCTACCATCTACTCTACCATCTACTCTACCATCTACTCTACCATCTACCATCTACCATCTACTCTACCATCTACTCTACCATTTACTCTACCATCTACTCTACCATCTACTCTACCGTCTACTCTATACTCTACCATCTACTCTACCGTCTACTCTATACTCTACCATCTACCATCTACTCTACCATCTACTCTACCATCTACTCTACCGTCTACTCTACCATCTACTCTACCATCTACTCTACCATCTACTCTACCATCTACTCTACCATCTACTCTACCATCTACTCTACCATCTACTCTACCATCTACCATCTACTCTACCATCTACTCTACCATCTACCATCTACTCTACCATCTACTCTACCATCTACTCTACCATCTACCATCTACTCTACCATCTACTCTACCATCTACCATCTACTCTACCGTCTACTCTACCATCTACTCTACCATCTACTCTACCATCTACTCTACCATCTACTCTACCATCTACTCTACCGTCTGCTCTACCATCTACTCTACCATCTACTCTACCATCTACTCTACCATCTACTCTACCATCTACTCTACCATCTACCATCTACCATCTACTCTACCATCTACTCTACCATCTACTCTACCATCTACCATCTACTCTACCATCTACTCTACCATCTACTCTACCATCTACTCTACCATCTACTCTACCATCTACTCTACCATCTACTCTACCGTCTACCATCTACTCTACCATCTACTCTACCATCTACTCTACCATCTACTCTACCATCTACTCTACCATCTACTCTACCATCTACCATCTACTCTACCATCTACTCTACCATCTACTCTACTCTACCATCTACTCTACCATCTACTCTACTCTACCATCTACTCTACCATCTACTCTACCATCTACTCTACCATCTACTCTACTCTACCATCTACTCTACCATCTACTCTACCGTCTACTCTACCGTCTACTCTACCATCTACTCTACCATCTACCATCTACTCTACCGTCTACTCTACCATCTACTCTACCATCTACTCTACCCTCTACTCTACCATCTACTCTACCATCTACTCTACCATCTACTCTACCATCTACTCTACCATCTACTCTACCATCTACCATCTACTCTACCATCTACTCTACCATCTACCATCTACTCTACCATCTACTCTACCATCTACCATCTACTCTACCGTCTACTCTACCATCTACTCTACCATCTACTCTACCATCTACTCTACCGTCTACTCTACCATCTACTCTACCATCTACCATCTACTCTACCATCTACTCTACCATCTACTCTACCATCTACTTTACCATCTACTCTACCATCTACCATCTACTCTACCATCTACCATCTACTCTACCATCTACTCTACCATCTACTCTACCATCTACTCTACCATCTACCATCTACCATTTACTCTACCATCTACTCTACCATTTACTCTACCATCTACTCTACCATCTACTCTACCGTCTACTCTATACTCTACCATCTACTCTACCGTCTACTCTATACTCTACCATCTACCATCTACTCTACCATCTACTCTACCATCTACTCTACCGTCTACTCTACCGTCTACTCTACCATCTACTCTACCATCTACTCTACCATCTACTCTACCATCTACCATCTACTCTACCGTCTACTCTACCATCTACTCTACCATCTACTCTACCATCTACCATCTACTCTACCATCTACTCTACCATCTACCATCTACTCTACCATCTACTCTACCATCTACTCTACCGTCTACTCTACCATCTACTCTACCATCTACTCTACCATCTACTCTACCGTCTACTCTACCATCTACTCTACCATCTACTCTACCATCTACCATCTACTCTACCATCTACTCTACCGTCTACTCTACCATCTACTCTACCATCTACTCTACCGTCTGCTCTACCATCTACTCTACCATCTACTCTACCATCTACTCTACCATCTACTCTACCATCTACTCTACCATCTACCATCTACTCTACCATCTACTCTACCATCTACTCTACCATCTACCATCTACTCTACCATCTACTCTACCATCTACTCTACCATCTACTCTACCATCTACTCTACCGTCTACCATCTACTCTACCATCTACTCTACCATCTACTCTACCATCTACTCTACCATCTACTCTACCATCTACCATCTACTCTACCATCTACTCTACCATCTACTCTACTCTACCATCTACTCTACCATCTACTCTACCATCTACTCTACTCTACCATCTACTCTACCATCTACTCTACCGTCTACTCTACCGTCTACTCTACCATCTACTCTACCATCTACCATCTACTCTACCGTCTACTCTACCATCTACTCTACCATCTACTCTACCCTCTACTCTACCATCTACTCTACCATCTACTCTACCATCTACTCTACCATCTACTCTACTCTACCATCTACTCTACCATCTACCATCTACTCTACCATCTACTCTACCATCTACCATCTACTCTACCATCTACCATCTACTCTACCATCTACTCTACCATCTACCATCTACTCTACCATCTACTCTACCATCTACTCTACCATCTACTCTACCGTCTACTCTACCGTCTACCATCTACTCTACCATCTACTCTACCATCTACTCTACCGTCTACCATCTACTCTACCATCTACTCTACCATCTACCATCTACTCTACCATCTACCATCTACTCTACCATCTACTCTACCATCTACTCTACCATCTACTCTACCATCTACTCTACCGTCTACCATCTACTCTACCGTCTACTCTACCATCTACTCTACCGTCTACTCTACCATCTACTCTACCATCTACTCTACCATCTACTCTACCATCTACTCTACCGTCTACTCTACCATCTACTCTACCATCTACTCTACCATCTACTCTACCATCTACTCTACCGTCTACTCTACCATCTACTCTACCATCTACTCTACCATCTACTCTACCATCTACTCTACCATCTACCGTCTACTCTACCATCTACTCTACCATCTACTCTACCATCTACCATCTACTCTACCATCTACTCTACCGTCTACTCTACCATCTACTCTACCATCTACCATCTACTCTACCATCTACTCTACCATCTACTCTACCATCTACTCTACCATCTACCATCTACTCTACCATCTACTCTACCGTCTACTCTACCGTCTACTCTACAATCTACCATCTACTCTACCATCTACTCTACCATCTACTCTACCATCTACCATCTACTCTACCATCTACTCTACCATCTACCATCTACTCTACCATCTACTCTACCATCTACCATCTACTCTACCATCTACTCTACCATCTACCATCTACTCTACCATCTACTCTACCATCTACTCTACCATCTACCATCTACTCTACCATCTACTCTACCATCTACCATCTACTCTACCATCTACTCTACCATCTACTCTACCATCTACCGTCTACTCTACCGTCTACTCTACCATCTACTCTACCATCTACTCTACCATCTACTCTACCATCTACTCTACCACATGTTGAATAGAGGGACAGAGGGACTCCTGCCAATAGAGGAAGACATGACTCAGTAAATCAATGTGATTCTACCTCTCCAGGCCTGTCTAAACCTGACCTGTCTAAACACAGCAGCGTGTTGACATCGTCTTATAGGCACTAGCTATAGGAGAGCGGGGAGGAGGAGAGGAGAGGGTGGAGGACGGGTGAGGAAAGAGAAGGAAGGGGAGAGGAGAGGAAGGGTGGAAGAGATGGGAGGGAGGAGAGGAGTGGAAGAGTAGAGGTAGGAGAGGAAGGGTGGAAGAGAGAAGGAGAGGAAGAGTAGAGGTAGGAGAGAAAGGGTGGAAGAGAGAAGGAGAGGAAGAGTAGAGGTAGGAGAGAAAGGGTGGAAGAGAGAAGGGGAGGAGAGGAAGAGTAGAGGTAGGAGAGGAAGGGTGGAGGAGAGGAAGGGTGGAAGAGAGAAGGAGATGAGAGGAAGAGTAGAGGTAGGAGAGGAAGGGTGGAAGAGAGAAGGAGATGAGAGGAAGAGTAGAGGAAGGAGAGGAAGGGTGCAAGAGAGAAGGAGATGAGAGGAAGAGTAGAGGAAGGAGAGGAAGGGTGGAAGAGAAGGGGAGGAGAGAAGAGCATAGCAGCATTGTGTGGAGTTTACTCAGGCCCGTGGTCTCTCTGCTTCCATGAACACTGGAGACGAGTCGTGACTTGTGATTAATTTTCTTTACATATGGAGAGTGGTACTCCGTATGTATTGGAATCTTTTGCCACATTTTTTCCAGTTTTACTTTAGTGCCTTGTTGCGAACAGGATGTATGTTTGGGAATATTTTTATTCTGTACAGGGTTCTTTTCACTCTGTCAATTAGGTTAGTATTGTGGAGTAACTACAATGTTGTTGATCCATTCTCAGTTTCCTCCTATCACAGCCATTAAACTCTGTAACTGTTTTAAAGTCACCATTGGCCTCATGGTGAAAATCCCTGAGCGGTTTCCTTCCTCTCCGGCAACTGAGTTCGGAAGGACACCTGTATCTTTGTAGTGACTGGGTGTATTGATACACCATCTAAAATGTAATTAATTACTTTACCATGCTCAAAGTGATATTCAATGTCAATTTTTCCACCAATAAATTCCCTTCTTTGCGAGGCATTGGAAAACCTCCCTGGTCTTTGTGATTGAATCTGTGTTTTTAAAATTCACTGCTCGACTAAGGGACCTTACAAATAATTCTATGTGTTGGGGTACAGAGATGAGGCAGTGAAACAAAATCACGTGCAACTTATTGTGTGACTTGTTAAGCACATTTCTCCTGAACTTACGTTGCCCTAGCAAAGGGCTTGAAAACCTATTGACTCAACAACATTTCAGCATTTTCATTTAAAAAGAAAATGTATTCGTAAAAAAAAAAACAGTTCCACTTTGACATGATGGGGTTTTGTGTGTAGGTCAACATGTGGGGGTACCGTCAAGAGATGTGGACACTTTCTGAAGAGACTGAATCTTATATTGTGTCAATCAAAGGGTCCGTCTTAGTAGGTGGCAGGTTTCCAATTTCCTTTATTCCTGAAAGAAAGTCCTGTGTGGTTCCTACCGTTCTGCACTTCCACTCAGTGGGCTTCAGTAGGTAACCTTTATATCGAAACACCACACACACACTCTCTCTCTCACGTACGCATGCACAGAGACACACACTCTCTCTCTCTATCACGTACGCATGCACAGAGACACACACTCTCTCTCTCTATCACATACGCATGCACAGAGACACACACTCTCTCTCTCACGTACGCATGCACAGAGACACACGCACTCTCTCTCTCAGGTACGCATGCACAGAGAAACACACACACTCTCTCTCTCAGGTACGCATGCACAGAGACACACACACTCTCTCTCTATCACGTACGCATGCACAGAGACACACACACTCTCTCTCTATCACGTACGCATGCACAGAGACACACACACTTTCTCTCTCACACGTACGCATGCACAGAGACACACACACTCTCTATCACGTACGCATGCACAGAGACACACACACTCTCTCTCTCTCACGTACACATGCACAGAGACACACGCACTCTCTCTCTCTCACGTACGCATGCACAGAGACACACGCACTCTCTCTCTCACGTACGCATGCACAGAGACACACACACTCTTTCTCTCACACGTACACATGCTGAGACACACACACACTCTCTCTCAGGTACGCATGCACAGAGACACACACACTCTCTCTATCTCAGGTACGCATGCACAGAGACACGCAAACACACTCTCTCTCTCTCTCTCTCTCTCTCTCTCTCTCTCTCTCTCTCACGTACTTATGCACAGAGACACGCAAACACACACTCTCACACATACGCATGCACAGAGACATGCAAACACACACTCTCTCTCTCACGTACGCACGCACAGAGACACGCAAACACTCACACACACACACACACACACACACACACACACACACACACACACACACACACACACACACACACACACACACACACACACACACACACACACACACACACACACACACACACACACACACACACACACACACACACACACACACACGCGCGCCACACAAAGTCTAAGCAATGTACAATAACTATAGTCACAGACACTCTTCCTCTCCCTAACTCTCCCTAACTCTCTCTCACACACACACACACACACACACACACACACACACACACACACACACACACACACACACACACACACACACACACACACACACACACACACACACACACACACACACACACACACACACACACACACACACACACACACACACACACACACACACTAACAATACAACTATTATTAGCTGTGTCATTCAAAAGGAGGGAACATTCCTCATTATTCCGTCCTTACAGGCTTCACAGTTTAAAGCTTAAATCATCTCCAATTGAATGGAATCCTTAATTAGTCTTTGATTGATGCCCGGTCTTTGATTGGTTGAATGAGGACCTACGGCCCCGGTAACGCTAACGACCTGTCGGTTCACACAGAGCTTCAATAAGCTGTCGGGGCGGACATTTCTCTGCTGTTGCTTTTGCAAATTCCTACCTATTACACAGTGCACTATTGGCCCTGCTACCCTATCTCCTACCTATTACACAGTGCACTATTGGCTCTTCTACCCTATTTCCTACCTATTACACAGTGCACTATTGGCCCTGCTACCCTATTTCCTACCTATTACACAGTGCACTATTGGCCCTGCTACCCTATCTCCTACCTATTACACAGTGCACTATTGGCCCTGCTACCCTATCTCCTACCTATTACACAGTGCACTATTGGCCCTGCTACCCTATTTCCTACCTATTACACAGCGCACTATTGGCCCTGCTACCCTATTTCCTACCTATTACACAGTGCACTATTGGCCCTGCTACCCTATTTCCTACCTATTACACAGTGCACTATTGGCCCTGCTACCCTATTTCCTACCTATTACACAGCGCACTATTGGCCCTGCTACCCTATTTCCTACCTATTACACAGTGCACTATTGGCCCTGCTACCCTATTTCCTACCTATTACACAGTGCACTATTGGCCCTGCTACCCTATTTCCTACCTATTACACAGTGCACTATTGGCCCTGCTACCCTATTTCCTACCTATTACACAGTGCACTATTGGCCCTGCTACCCTATTTCCTACCTATTACACAGCGCACTATTGGCCCTGCTACCCTATTTCCTACACAGTGCACTATTGGCCCTGCTACCCTATTTCCTACCTATTACACAGTGCACTATTGGCTCTGCTACCCTATTTCCTACCTATTACACAGTGCACTATTGGCCCTGCTACCCTATTTCCTACCTATTACACAGTGCACTATTGGCCCTGCTACCCTATTTCCTACCTATTACACAGGCACTATTGGCCCTACTACCCTACTTCCTACACAGTGCACTATTGGCCCTACTACCCTGGTCAAAAGTAGTGTACTAATTAGGGAATAGGGCGCCATTTGGGGCCTCGTCGTGTAGACGCTGCCCAATGACGATCACCTGTCTCTCTCGGGCAGAACCGAGGCCATCTCTCTCTCTCTCTGTCTCTGTCTCTCTCTCTCTGTCTCTCTCTCTCTCTCTCTCTCTCTCTGTCTCTGTCTCTGTCTCTCTCTCTCTCTCTCTCTCTCTCTCTCTCTCTCTCTCTCTCTCTCTCTCTCTCTCTCTCTCTCTCTCTCTCTCTCTCTCTCTCTCTCTCTCTCTCTCTCTCTCTCTGTCTCTGTCTCTGTCTCTGTCTCTGTCTCTGTCTCTCTCTCTCTCTCTCTGTCTCTCTCTCTCTCTTTCTCACACCTCTGGGAGCAGATCGAGACTGCAGCTATTAGGACTAATGGTGTTGAGCGTTGTGATAAGCAGCACAGTTAGCTGAATCCAGTGGCTGGAACTAGCAGGGAGATCATTTCCACTGTGTTTTGTAGCTGAGAGTGAATGACATGAGTGAGGATAGTGAGGAGAGAGAGGACAGTGATGTGAGTGAGAGAGGAGAGTGAGTGAGAGAGGAGAGGAGAGTGAGGAGAGAGAGGATAGTGAGGTGAGTGAGGAGAGTGAGGTGAGTGAGGAGAGTGAGGTGAGTGAGGAGAGTGAGGTGAGTGAGAGAGGAGAGTGAGTGAGAGAGGAGAGGAGAGTGAGGAGAGAGAGGATAGAGAGGTGAGTGAGAGAGGAGAGGAGAGGAGAGGAGAGGAGAGGAGAGGAGAGGAGAGGAGAGGAGAGGAGAGGAGAGGAGAGGAGAGGAGAGGAGAGGAGAGGAGAGAGAGTATAGTGAGGTGAGTGAGGTGAGTGAGAGAGGAGAGTGAGGTGAGTGAGGAGAGTGAGGTGAGTGAGGAGAGGAGAGTGAGTGAGAAGTGAGGAGAGAGACAGGTGTGTAAGAAGTGAGAGAGAGGAGAGTGAGGAGAAAGAGGAGAGTAAGGAGAGAGGTGAGTGAGGAGAGAGAGGTGAGTGAGGAGAGAGAGGTGAGTGAGGAGAGAGAGGATAGTGAGGAGAGAGAGAGAGAGGAGAGTGAGGAGAGAGAGGAGAGGAGAGTGAGTGAGAAGTGAGGAGAGAGAGGAGAGGAGAGAGAGGTGAGTGAGAGAGAGGAGAGTGAGGAGAGAGAGGAGAGGAGAGTGAGTGAGAAGTGAGGAGAGAGAGGAGAGTGAGTGAGAAGTGAGGAGAGAAAGGAGAGGAGAGTGAGTGAGAAGTGAGGAGAGAGAGGAGATAAAGGAGAGGAGAGAGAGTGAGGAGAGAGAGGACAGAGAGGACAGATAGGAGAGAGAGAGAGAGGTTGAGTGAGGAGAGAGACCCTGGCAGTAGAAAACACTATGGTGAATCATTAAAACAATACAGAAATACACTACGGTAAAAGAAGGAACAGCACGTCAGAAATCAGCTCAATGTGATTGAAGAATCCATCCACTCTAACCACTTCTGGGAAAATTGGAAAACACTAAAGAAACAACACAAAGAGTTACAGTTGAAGTCTGAAGTTTACATACACTTAGGTTGGAGTCATTAAAACTCGTTTTTCAACCACTCCACAAATTTCTTGTTAACAAACTGTACTTTTGGCAAGTCGGTTAGGACATCTACTTTGTCCATGACACAAGTCATTTTTCCAACAATTGTTTACAGACAGATTATTTCACTTATAATTCACTGTATCACAATTCCAGTGGGTCAGAAGTTTACATACACTAAGTTGATTGTGCCTTTAAACAGCTTGGAAAATTCCGTAAAATGATGTCATGGCTTTAGAAGCTTCTGATAGGCTAATTGAGGTAATTTGAGTCAATTGGAGGTGTACCTCTGGATGTATTTCAAGGCCTATCTTCAAACTCAGTGCCTCTTTGCTTGACATCATGGGAAAATCAAAATAAATCAGCCAAGACCCCTGGAAAAGAATTGTAGACCTGGAAAAGTCAGGTTCATCCTTGGGAGCCATTATCAAAAGCCTGAAGGTACCACGTTCATCTGTACAAACAATAGTGCGCAAGTATAAACACCATGGGACCACACAGCCGTCATACCGCTCAGGAAGGAGACGCGTTCTGTCTCCTAGATATGAAAGTACTTTGGTGCGAAAAGTGCAAATCAATCCCAGAACAACAGCAAAGGACCTTGTGAAGATGCTGGAGGAAACGGGTACAAAAGTATCTATATCCACAGTAAAACGAGTCCTATATCGACATAACCTGAACGGTCGCTCAGCAAGGAAGAAGCCACTGCTCCAAAACCGCCATAAAATGCCAGACTACGGTTTGCAACTGCACATGGGGACAAAGATCGTACTTCAGTCCTCTGGTCTGATGAAACAAAAATAGAACCGTTTGGCAACATGGTCATGGTATTGGAGTGGCCATCACAAAGCCCTGACCTCAATTCCATAGAAAATGTGTGGGCAGAACTGAAAAAGCATGTGAGCAAGGAGGCCTACAAACCTGACTCAGTTACACCAGCTCTGTCAGGAGGAATGGGCCAAAATTCACCCAAATTTTGTGGGAAGTTTGTGGAATGGCTACCCGAGAATATGACCCAAGTTAAACAATTTGAAGGCAATGCTACCAAATACTAATTGAGTGTATGTAAACTTCTGACCCACTGGGAATGTGATGGAAGAAACAAAAGCTGAAATAAATAATTCTCTCTTCTATTATTCTGACATTTCACATTCTTAAAATAAAGTGGTGATCCTAACTGACCTAAAACAGGGAATGTTTACGAGGATTAAATGTCAGGACTTCCGACTTCAACTGTAAAACTCCAAAACTCAGATGGGTGAACCACTTCTGGGAAAATTGGAAAACACTAAACAAACAACAACACAAAGAATTATCTATCCAAAATGGAGATGTCTGGGTAAACCACTTCTCCAATCTTTTTGGCTCCATCATAAAGAACAAACAGCAAAAACACATACATGATCAAATACAAATCTTAGAATCAACTATTACAGACGACCAGAACCCACTGGATTCTCCAATTACCTTGAAAGAACTACAGGACAAAACACAACCCATAAAGGCCTGTGGTGTTGATGGTATCCTCAATTAAATTATAAAATATGCAGACCACAATTTCCAATTGGCTATACTCTTTCACATCATCCTCAGCTCTGGCTTCTTCCCCAATTTTTGGAACGAAGGACTGATTACCCCAATCCACAAAAGTGGAGACAAATTTGACCCCAGTAACTACCGTGGGATATGCGTCAACAGCAACCTTGGGGAAATCCCCTGCATTATCATTAATGCAATTAATTAATTATCACAAATGACAAACTGGCTTTTTACCAAATTATCAGTAACAGCAGACTCGTATATTTCCTCAATGAAAACAATGTACTGAGCAAATGTCAAATTGGCTTTTTACCAAATTACCGTACGACAGACCACATATTCACCCTACACACCCTAATTGACAACCAAACAAACAAACCAAAACAAAGACAAAGTCTCATGCTTTGTTGATTCCAAAAAAGCTTTTGACACAATTTGGCACGGTGGTCTGATATACAAATTAATGGAAAGTGGTGTTGGGGGGAAAAATACAACGTTATAAAATACACTGCGAAAGTGAGGTTAAAATTGGCAAAAAAGACACACATTTCTTTCCACGGGGCCGTGGGGTGAGACAGGGATGCAGCTTAAGCCCCACCCTCTTCAACATATCTATCAACGGATTGGAGAGGGCACTAGAACAGTCTGCAGGACCCAGCCTCAGCCTAATAGAATCTGAAATCAACTACTTGCTGATGATCTGGTGCTTCTGTCCCCAACCAAGGAGGGTCTATAGCAGCACATAGCAGAAGATCTGTCAGACCTGGGCCATGACAGTAAATCTCAGTAAGACAAAAAATAATGGTGTTCAAAAAAAGGTCTAGTTACCAATTAGGATCTGGTTAAAAATACTTGTCACGCCTCATCCTAATAGAATCTGAAATCAAATGTCTGTTGTTTGCTGATGATCTGGTGCTTCTGTCCCCAATCAAGGAGGGCCTACCAAATAATGGTGTTCCAAAAATGGTCCAGTCTCCAAGACCATAAATACAAATTCCATCTAGACACCGTTGCCTAAAAGCACTCAATCCATACATACCTCGGCCTAAACATCAGTGCCACAGGTAACTTCCACAGAGCTGTGAGCGATCTGAGAGACAAGGCAAGAAGGGCATTCTATGCCATCAAAAGGAACATAAAATTCAACATACCAATTAGGATCTGGCACAAAAATACTTTAATCGGTTATAGAGTCCAATGCCCTTCATGGTTGTGAGATCTGGGGTCCGCTCACCAATCAAGAATTCACAAAATGGGACAAACACCAAATTGAGACTCTGCATGCAGAATTCTGCAAACATTTTCTCCGTGTACAACGTAAAACACCAAATAATGCACGCAGAGCAGAATTAGGCTGATACCCACTAATTATCAAAATCCAGAAAATAGACGTTCAATTCTAGAACCACCTAAAAGGAAGCGAATCACAAACCTTCCATAACAAATCCAACACCTACAGAGAGATAAATCTGGGGAAAGTCCCCCTAAGCAAGCTGGTCCTGGGACACATAACCCTGGGCTTTAGGGACTGCCCCTTCAAAAGTAGAGGAGGAAGAGGGAGGAGGGAGAGGAGGAGGAGGAGTTGGTCGGTATAGGGGAAGAGGATGAGGTGGAGGAGGGATAGGAGAGGAGGAGAAGGGATAGGAGCGGGAGAAGCAAGAGGAGGAGGAGGGCGGAAAAGCCGAGGCGGAAGAAGAGGGGAGGAGGAGAATTAGGGAGGAGGTTCTTCAAGTCTGTCACTCCTCACATAAAGATCATGAGCTGTTGCTAATTGGTAGACGCTCTGCTTAGTTGCTCATTTGTTAAGAGTACCCTTTGTCTTCACCCCCCCCACACACACACACACACCACACCACACACACCACACACCACACCACACACCACACCACACCACACACCACACACCACAACACACACACACACACACACCACCACACCACACCACACCACACCACACCACACACCACACACCACAACACACCACACCACAACACACCACAACACACCACACCAC
>NC_060183.1:5515596-5535596 GCF_021184085.1 Oncorhynchus gorbuscha
CCGACAGAAACAAACATCTCTCTGGTAAGAAGAGTGGCGGGGGCGTATGCCTCATGACTAACGGGACATGGTGTGATGAAGGAAACATACAGGAACTCAAATCCTTCTGTTCACCTGATTTAGAATTCCTCACAATCAAATGTAGACCGCATTATCTTCCAAGAGAATTCTCTTCGATTATAATCACAGCCGTATATATCCCCCCCAAGCAGACACATCGATGGCTCTGAACGAACTTTATTTAACTCTTTGCAAACTGGAAAACATTTATCCGGAGGCTGCATTCATTGTAGCTGGGGATTTTAACAAAGCCAATCTGAAAACAAGACTCCCTAAATTTTATCAGCATATCGATTGCGCAACCAGGGGTGGTAAAACCTTGGATCATTGTTACTCTAACTTCCGCGACGCATATAAGGCCCTGCCCCGCCCCCCTTTCGGAAAAGCTGACCACGACTCCATTTTGCTGATCCCTGCCTACAGGCAGAAATTAAAACAAGAGGCTCCCACGCTGAGGTCTGTCCAACGCTGGTCAGACCAAGCTGACTCTACACTCCAAGACTGCTTCCATCACGTGGACTGGGACATGTTTCGTTTTGCGTCAGATGGGAATATTGACGAATACGCTGATTCGGTGTGCGAGTTCATTAGAATGTGCGTCGAAGATGTCGTTCCCATAGCAACGATAAAAACATTCCCTAACCAGAAACTGTGGATTGATGGCAGCATTCGCGTGAAACTGAAAGCGCGAACCACTGCTTTTAATCAGGGCAAGGTGTCTGGCAACATGACTGAATACAAACAGTGCAGCTATTCCCTCCGTAAGGCTATTAAACAAGCTAAGCGTCAGTACAGAGACAAAGTGGAATCTCAATTCAATGGCTCAGACATAAGAGGCATGTGGCACGGTCTACAGTCAATCACGGACTACAAGATGAAATCCAGCCCAGTCACGGACCAGGATGTCTTGCTCCCAGGCAGACTAAATAACTTTTTTGCCCGCTTTGAGGACAATACAGTGCCACTGACACGGCCTGCAACGGAAACATGCGGTCTCTCCTTCACTGCAGCCGAGGTGAGCAAGACATTTAAACGTGTTAACCCTCGCAAGGCTGCAGGCCCAGACGGCATCCCCAGCCGCGCCTCAGAGCATGCGCAGACCAGCTGGCCGGTGTGTTTACGGACATATTCAATCAATCCCTATACCAGTCTGCTGTTCCCACATGCTTCAAGAGGGCCACCATTGTTCCTGTTCCCAAGAAAGCTAAGGTAACTGAGCTAAACGACTACCGCCCCGTAGCACTCACTTCCGTCATCATGAAGTGCTTTGAGAGACTAGTCAAGGACCATATCACCTCCACCCTACCTGACACCCTAGACCCACTCCAATTTGCTTACCGCCCAAATAGGTCCACAGACGATGCAATCTCAACCACACTGCACACTGCCCTAACCCACCTGGACAAGAGGAATACCTATGTGAGAATGCTGTTCATCGACTACAGCTCGGCATTCAACACCATAGTACCCTCCAAGCTCGTCATCAAGCTCGAGACCCTGGGTCTCGACCCCGCCCTGTGCAACTGGGTACTGGACTTCCTGACGGGCCGCCCCCAGGTGGTGAGGGTAGGCAACAACATCTCCTCCCCGCTGATCCTCAACACGGGGGCCCCACAAGGGTGCGTTCTGAGCCCTCTCCTGTACTCCCTGTTCACCCACGACTGCGTGGCCACGCACGCCTCCAACTCAATCATCAAGTTTGCGGACGACACAACAGTGGTAGGCTTGATTACCAACAACGACGAGACGGCCTACAGGGAGGAGGTGAGGGCCCTCGGAGTGTGGTGTCAGGAAAATAACCTCACACTCAACGTCAACAAAACTAAGGAGATGATTGTGGACTTCAGGAAACAGCAGAGGGAACACCCCCCTATCCACATCGATGGAACAGTAGTGGAGAGGGTAGCTAGTTTTAAGTTCCTCGGCATACACATCACAGACAAACTGAATTGGTCCACTCACACTGACAGCGTCGTGAAGAAGGCGCAGCGCCTATTCAACCTCAGGAGGCTGAAGAAATTCGGCTTGTCACCAAAAGCACTCACAAACTTCTACAGATGCACAATCGAGAGCATCCTGGCGGGCTGTATCACCGCCTGGTACGGCAACTGCTCCGCCCTCAACCGTAAGGCTCTCCAGAGGGTAGTGAGGACTGCACAACGCATCACCGGGGACAAACTACCTGCCCTCCAGGACACCTACACCACCCGTTGTTACAGGAAGGCCATAAAGATCATCAAGGACATCAACCACCCGAACCACTGCCTGTTCACCCCGCTATCATCCAGAAGGCGAGGTCAGTACAGGTGCATCAAAGCTGGGACCGAGAGACTGAAAAACAGCTTCTATCTCAAGGCCATCAGACTGTTAAACAGCCACCACTAACACTGAGTGGCTGCTGCCAACACACTGTCATTGACACTGACCCAACTCCAGCCATTTTAATAATGGGAATTGATGGGAAATGATGTAAATATATCACTAGCCACTTTAAACAATGCTACCTTATATAATGTTACTTACCCTACATTATTCATCTCATATGCATATGTATATACTGTACTCTACATCATCGACTGCATCCTTATGTAACACATGTATCACTAGCCACTTTAACTATGCCACTTTGTTTACTTTGTCTACACACTCATCTCATATGTATATACTGTACTCGATACCATCTACTGTATCCTGCTCTGTACCATCACTCATTCATATATCCTTATGTACATGTTCCTTATCCCCTTACACTGTGTATAAGACAGTAGTTTTGGAATTGTTAGTTAGATTACTTGTTGGTTATCACTGCATTGTCGGAACTAGAAGCACAAGCATTTCGCTACACTCGCATTA
Source organism: Oncorhynchus gorbuscha (assembly GCF_021184085.1). Classification (NCBI taxonomy): domain Eukaryota; kingdom Metazoa; phylum Chordata; class Actinopteri; order Salmoniformes; family Salmonidae; genus Oncorhynchus; species Oncorhynchus gorbuscha. The sequence continues at coordinate 5,518,510 of NC_060183.1, forward strand.
ACATCTGCTAACCATGTGTATGTGACAAATAAAATTTGATTTGATTTGATATAACACATTATAACAGATTATAACACATTATAACAGATTATAACACATAACACATAACAGATTATAACACATAACACATTATAACAGATTATAACACATAACACATTATAACAGATTATAACACATAACAGATTATAACACATTATAACACATTATAACAGATTATAGCACATTATAACACATAACAGATTATAGCACATTATAACACATTATAACACATAACACATTATAACAGATTATAACACATTATAACACATTATAACACATAACAGATTATAACACATACCAGATTATAGCACATTATAACACATAACAGATTATAACACATTATAACAGATTATAGCACATTATAACACATAACAGATTATAACACATTATAACAGATTATAACACATTATAACAGATTATAGCACATTATAACACATAACAGATTATAACACAACACAACACAACACACATTATAACAGATTGTAACACATTATAACAGATTGTAACACATTATAACAGATTATAGCACATTATAACAGATTATAACACATTATAACAGATTATAACACATTATAACAGATTATAGCACATTATAACACATTATAACACATAACAGATTATAGCACATTATAACACATTATAACACATTATAACACATAACACAACACATAACAGATTATAACACATTATAACAGATTATAACACATTATAACAGATTATAGCACCTTATAACACATTATAACAGATTATAACACATAACACATAACACCTAACACATAACACATTATAACACATTACACATTGGGAAGGTGTGACATAAAGACGATGTACAATTTGTAGTTGTTGTGATGCTGATCCTGTGTGTGGGAGGGGCTTACGTTGCAGTTTGTCATTTCTAGACCTAGCCTGGGAGGGGCTTACGTTGCAGTTTGTCATTTCTAGACCTAGCCTGGGAGGGGCTTACGTTGCAGTTTGTCATTTCTAGAAATAGCCTGGGAGGGGCTTACGTTGCAGTTTGTCATTTCTAGAAATAGCCTGGGAGGGGCTTACGTTGCAGTTTGTCATTTCTAGAAATAGCCTGGGAGGGGCTTACGTTGCAGTTTGTCATTTCTAGAAATAGCCTGGGAGGGGCTTACGTTGCAGTTTGTCATTTCTAGAAATAGCCTGGGAGGGGCTTACGTTGCAGTTTGTCATTTCTAGACATAGCCTGGGAGGGGCTTAAATGGCACCTATTCCAGTGTGTTCCAAATGGCACCTATTCCAGTGTGTTCCAAATGGCACCTATTCCAGTGTGTTCCAAATGGCACCTATTCCCCTGTGTTCCAAATGGCACCTATTCCAGTGTGTTCCAAATGGCACCTATTCCTACTAGCATTTCGACCACAGCCCTAAAGACTCTGGTCAAAAGTGGGACACTATCAAGGGAATGTAATGCCATTTGGAACACAGCCCTGCTGTTGTCCCACCAGACAGTCATACAATCATTTAATTAGGTAACAACCCCCATGTGTTATTCTATAATATGTTTGCAGTGTGCAGGCAGTTTATCAATTACTACTTGTGGTTTCATTCTGTCACTCAGTCTCAGTCTGGGGCAAGCGTCTGAGCTCCCTCTCTCTGTACTGCAGAGCTGTGTAATTGTACTCCAACAAATCAATTCTGTTGCAGTTGAGCATTTTCTTCTTCTCTTTCCTCTCCTTTCTATCCTCTCCTCTCTATCCTCTCTCATCTCCTCTCCATCCTCTCCTCTCCATCCTCTCTCCTCTCCTCTCTCTCCTCTCCATCCTCTCTCCTCTCCTCTCTCTCCTCTCCATCCTCTCTCCTCTCTCTCCTCTCCATCCTCTCTCCTCTCCTCTCTCTCCTCTCTCCTCTCTCTCCTCTCCTCTATGCTCTTCTATCCTCACCTCTCTATCCTCTCCTCTCTATCCTCTCCTCTCCTCTCTATCCTCTTCTCTCCTCTATCCTCTCCATCCTCTCTCCTCTCTCTCCTCTCCTCTATGCTCCTTTCCTCTCCTCTCTATCCTCTCCTCTCTATCCTCTCCTCTCCTCTCCTCTTTATCCTCTCCTCTCCTCTTTATCCTATCCTCTCTGCTCCTCTTTCCTCTCCTCTCCTCTCCTCTCCTCTCCTCTCCTCTCCTCTCCTCTCCTCTCCTCTCCTCTCCTCTCCTCTCCTCTCCTCTCCTCTCCTCTCCTCTCCTCTCCTCTCCTCTCTGCTCCTCTTTCCTCTCCTCTCCTCTCCATCCTCTCCTCTCTGCTCCTCTTTCCTCTCCTCTCCTCTCTATCCTCTCCTCTCTATCCTCTCCTCTCTATCCTCTCCTCTATGCTCCTTTCCTCTCCTCTCTATCCTCTCCTCTCTATCCTCTCCTCTCCTCTCCTCTTTATCCTCTCCTCTCCTCTCTATCCTCTCCTCTCTGCTCCTCTTTCCTCTCCTCTCCTCTCCATCCTCTCCATCTTCTCCTCTATCCTCTCCTCTATCCTCTCCTCTCCATCCTCCCTCTGTCATTGTTGTTTCCAGTGCAGAGCACACATCAGACCACAACCCAGGAGAAGAGGAGGAGAATCTGGTTTAAAAAAAGGAGAGAGCCCCCCCCCCCCACACACACCAAATATGAAAGGATTCCTTGTGGTTGGACCGGCCTTTATAGCCTGCATTAACCCTGTGCTGTCAACCAAAGCATGAGCTCTGCTCAGAGAGATGAATCAAACCCAGGAGCTGTGTGCTGGGGATTGGAATAGCTCGCTCTACCGTTTTCTCTGTGTGTATCACCCCTGTCCTCTGAGTCGTTCTCTGTCAGCAGCGGACCATGCCGCTTATCCATGCAGCGAAGAAATCTAATAAACCACATTAGGAGTCAAACATACTATCAACTGTTAGGAATGGTTGAGAACAGGTAGTGTCTATAGAGAGGACCAGTAGTGTCTATAGAGAGGACCAGTAGTGTCTATAGAGAGGACCAGTAGTGTCTATAGAGAGAGGACCAGTAGTGTCTATAGAGAGAGGACCAGTAGTGTCTATAGAGAGGACCAGTAGTGTCTATAGAGAGAGGACCAGTAGTGTCTATAGAGAGAGGACCAGTAGTGTCTATAGAGAGGACCAGTAGTGTCTATAGAGAGGACCAGTAGTGTCTATACAGAGGACCAGTAGTGTCTATAGAGAGAGGACCAGTAGTGTCTATAGAGAGGACCAGTAGTGTCTATAGAGAGAGGACCAGTAGTGTCCATAGAGAGGACCAGTAGTGTCTATAGAGAGAGGACCAGTAGTGTCTATAGAGAGGACCAGTAGTGTCTATAGAGAGAGGACCAGTAGTGTCTATAGAGAGAGGACCAGTAGTGTCTATAGAGAGAGGACCAGTAGTGTCTATAGAGAGGACCAGTAGTGTCTATAGAGAGGACCAGTAGTGTCTATATAGAGAGAGGACCAGTAGTGTCTATAGAGAGAGGACCAGTAGTGTCTATATAGAGAGGACCAGTAGTGTCTATAGAGAGGACCAGTAGTGTCTATAGAGAGGACCAGTAGTGTCTATAGAGAGGACCAGTAGTGTATATAGAGAGGACCAGTAGTGTCTATAGAGAGGACCAGTAGTGTCTATATAGAGAGGACCAGTAGTGTCTATAGAGAGGACCAGTAGTGTCTATAGAGAGGACCAGTAGTGTCTATAGAGAGGACCAGTAGTGTCTATATAGAGAGGACCAGTAGTGTCTATATAGAGAGAGGACCAGTAGTGTCTATAGAGAGGACCAGTAGTGTCTATAGAGAGGACCAGTAGTGTCTATAGAGAGAGGACCAGTAGTGTCTATATAGAGAGAGGACCAGTAGTGTCTATATAGAGAGAGGACCAGTAGTGTCTATATAGAGAGAGGACCAGTAGTGTCTATAGAGAGAGGACCAGTAGTGTCTATAGAGAGGACCAGTAGTGTCTGTAGAGAGGACCAGTAGTGTCTGTAGAGAGGACCAGTAGTGTCTATAGAGAGAGGACCAGTAGTGTCTATAGAGAGAGGACCAGTAGTGTCTATAGAGAGAGGACCAGTAGTGTCTATAGAGAGAGGACCAGTAGTGTCTATAGAGAGGACCAGTAGTGTCTATAGAGAGGACCAGTAGTGTCTATAGAGAGGACCAGTAGTGTCTATAGAGAGGACCAGTAGTGTCTATAGAGAGGACCAATAGTGTCTATAGAGAGGACCAGTAGTGTCTATAGAGAGAGGACCAGTAGTGTCTATAGAGAGAGGACCAGTAGTGTCTATAGAGAGGACCAGTAGTGTCTATAGAGAGAGGACCAGTAGTGTCTATAGAGAGAGGACCAGTAGTGTCTATAGAGAGAGGACCAGTAGTGTCTATAGAGAGAGGACCAGTAGTGTCTATAGAGAGGACCAGTAGTGTCTATAGAGAGGACCAGTAGTGTCTATAGAGAGGACCAGTAGTGTCTATAGAGAGGACCAATAGTGTCTATAGAGAGGACCAGTAGTGTCTATAGAGAGAGGACCAGTAGTGTCTATAGAGAGGACCAGTAGTGTCTATAGAGAGAGGACCAGTAGTGTCAATAAATTGTTTATTTTGCGTCCCAAAGCCCCCTCTGGTTCCTTATGTTCCCTGATTCAAAAAATAGGTGCACTATGTAGGGAATAGGTTGGTATTTGGGATGCCGCCAAAACTCCTTGTCATTTTGCGGAATTCATTCATGAATGTATTTGGTGACAGATGTGAAATTAAATATGGTGTCACAACATTTTTTCAAATTTTGTAAAAACGAAGTGTTTCATTTGTTTTTAATGACAACTGTTAGATCAATAAACTAAACTTCTTCAATGTTTTGTCGTTTTAGGAGCAGCACAATCTGGGGCGGAGGACCCCTACCTGTGGACCTGACATGTGACTGGGTGGGGGGGGGGGGGGGGTCTGAGGTGGCGGCAGACAGAGAGAGACGGAGGAAGAAGAATCCAGGGGTTTACAGTCAACACAGGTGAGTTCCTTTCCTCATTAAACTCTCTCACCCTTTTCCCAATGCAGAGCCTGGGCTCTAAACTCTGGGATAGTGTTTGGTTGGTCCTACTTGTTATAAACTCTGGGATAGTGTTTGGTTGGTTCTACTTGCTCTAAACACTGGGATAGTGTTTGGTTGGTCCTACTTGCTCTAAACTCTGGGATAGTGTTTGGTTGGTCCTACTTGCTCTAAACTCTGGGATAGTGTTTGGTTGGTCCTACTTGCTCTAAACACTGGGAAAGTGTTTGGTTGGTCCTACTTGCTCTAAACACTGGGGAAGTGTTTGGTTGGTTCTACCTGCTCTAAACACTGGGATAGTGTTTGGTTGGTCCTACTTGTTATAAACTCTGGGATAGTGTTTGGTTGGTTCTACTTGCTCTAAACACTGGGATAGTGTTTGGTTGGTCCTACTTGCTCTAAACACTGGGAAAGTGTTTGGTTGGTCCTACTTGCTCCAAACTCTGGGATAGTATTTGGTTGGTCCTACTTGTTATAAACTCTGGGATAGTGTTTGGTTGGTTCTACTTGCTCTAAACACTGGGATAGTGTTTGGTTGGTACTACTTGCTCTAAACTCTGGGGTAGTGTTTGGTTGGTCCTACTTGCTCTAAACACTGGGAAAGTGCTTGGTTGGTCCTACTTGCTCTAAACACTGGGAAAGTGTTTGGTTGGTCCTACTTGCTCTAAACACTGGGAACGTGTTTGGTTGGTCCTACTTGCTCCAAACTCTGGGATAGTGTTTGGTTGGTCCTACTTGTTATAAACTCTGGGATAGTGTTTGGTTGGTTCTACTTGCTCTAAACACTGGGATAGTGTTTGGTTGGTACTACTTGCTCTAAACTCTGGGGTAGTGTTTGGTTGGTCCTACTTGCTCTAAACACTGGGAAAGTGTTTGGTTGGTCCTACTTGCTCTAAACACTGGGAAAGTGTTTGGTTGGTTCTACCTGCTCTAAACACTGGGATAGTGTTTGGTTGGTCCTACTTGCTCTAAACACTGGGATAGTGTTTGGTTGGTCCTACTTGCTCTAAACTCTGGGATAGTGTTTGGTTGGTCCTACTTGCTCTAAACACTGGGATAGTGTTTGGTTGGTCCTACTTGTTATAAACACTGGGATAGTGTTTGGTTGGTCAACATATTTGGTTTGCAGGCTTACATATGAAGGCCATTGTATCCATCAGTTGGATAAATATGCAATACAGTTGGCCCGGTTGGTTTAGGTTGGCTGCTGTGTGTGTGTGTGTGTGTGTGTGTGTGTGTGTGTGTGTGTGTGTGTGTGTGTGTGTGTGTGTGTGTGTGTGTGTGTGTGTGTGTGTGTGTGTGTGTGTGTGTGTGTGTGTGTGTGTGTGTGTGTGTATAGAGTTGGGAGCCTTCTTGAGTCCACTCCCATGACTAATGCCAGGAGGGGGTTCTTATTAAATATCTTGACCTCCAGACGAACTTTGCTAGCATTCCTTTACCAGTTCATCTTTTAACCCCTCCCCCATTCCTTTACCAGTTCATCTTTTAACCCCTCCCCCATTCCTTTACTAGTTCATCTTTTAACCCCTCCCCCATTCCTTTACCAGTTCATCTTTTAACCCCTCCCCCATTCCTTTACTAGTTCATCTTTTAACCCCTCCCCCATTCCTTTACTAGTTCATATTTTAACCCCTCCCCCATTCCTTTACTAGTTCATCTTTTAACCCCTCCCCCATTCCTTTACTAGTTCATCTTTTAACCCCTCCCCCATTCCTTTACCAGTTCATCTTTTAACCCCTCCCCCATTCCTTTACTAGTTCATCTTTTAACCCCTCCCCCATTCCTTTACTAGTTCATCTTTTAACCCCTCCCCCATTCCTTTACTAGTTCATCTTTTAACCCCTCCCCCATTCCTTTACCAGTTCATCTTTTAACCCCTCCCCCATTCCTTTACTAGTTCATCTTTTAACCCCTCCCCCATTCCTTTACCAGTTCATCTTTTAACCCCTCCCCCATTCCTTTACCAGTTCATCTTTTAACCCCTCCCCCATTCCTTTACTAGTTCATCTTTTAACCCCTCCCCCATTCCTTTTCTAGATAGCATTTTCCTTAAAGATGTTCTGTGTTTAATAAATACATAACACATGTGTACCAAAGATAATTATTATAATACGAAATATTAAATAAATTAATAAACATGGTCCTTCTGTAGCTCAGTTGGTAGAGCATGGCGCTTGTAACGCCAGGGTAGTGGGTTCAATTCCCGGGACCACCCATACGTAGAATGTATGCACACATGTCTGTAAGTCGCTTTGGATAAAAGCGTCTGCTAAATGGCATATATTATTATTATATTATTATTATAAATACTAATTAACTTTGACGACATTGTGAAATTCAAATTTGACATTTTCTTTGAGCGAGAATGCATGCAGGCAGATTTTGGTTAATTTGACAATTTTCTTTCCAGTTTGATTAATGAGTCTAATATGCTATGCTTCCAAAGCCAACATGTGAATTAATAGCCCTCTGTAATATATATTAAGAACACTTTTGAGAAAGATGCTGATTGGCTAATGAAATGGTACCGGACTCATGCTGGGGTCCATTAGCATGGCAGGCTAATCTAATAGGCTAGTCATCTATAGCTGAAAGTATTTATTATTATTATTATTATTTATTATTATTATTATTATTATTTATTATTATTATTATTATTATTATTATTTATTATTATTATTATTATTATTTATTATTATTATTATTATTATTATTATTATTATTATTATTATTATTATTATTATTATTATTATTATTTATTATTATTATTATTATTATTATTATTATTATTATTATTTATTATTATTATTATTATTATTATTATTATTATTATTATTATTATTATTATTATTTATTATTATTATTATTATTATTATTATTATTTATTATTATTATTAACAATTATTTCTCTGTTTGGCTAATATGGCTCTATTGTAAACATGCTCTTCTTGTTTCTACCTGTTGTCTCACCTGTTTTTTAACAGAAAATATATATTAAGCTTTGTTTTTTTCCCCCCATAATACAATATAAAATACACAATAAACACTATCTCAATATATACACACATATTGGAACACAAAAGCATACTGTTAAGCACAAGTAAAACCACAAATAAATCCCCCTCCCCTCTTCCTCTCTCCCCCTTCCTCTCCCCCTCCTTCCTCTCTCCCCCTTCCTCCCTCCCCTCCTTCCTCTCTCCCCTCTTCCTCTCCCCTCTCTCCCCTCCTTCATCTCTCCCCTCTTCCTCTCTCCCCCTTCCTCTCCCCCTCCTTCCTCTCTCCCCTCTTCCTCTCCCCTCTCTCCCCTCCTTCATCTCTCCCCTCTTCCTCTCTCCTCTCCCTTCCACCCAACCTGGGACACCAGAATGTGAGTTATTCCCAGCAGCCCTCTGGGTCGGTCTGTTAACATCAGAATGTGAGTTATTCCCAGCAGCCCTCTGGGTCGGTCTGTTAACATCAGAATGTGAGTTATTCCCAGCAGCCCTCTGGGTCGGTCTGTTAACATCAGAATGTGAGTTATTCCCAGCAGCCCTCTGGGTCGGTCTGTTAACATCAGAATGTGAGTTATTCCCAGCAGCCCTCTGGGTCGGTCTGTTAACATCAGAATGTGAGTTATTCCCAGCAGCCCTCTGGGTTGGTCTGTTAACATCAGAATGTGAGTTATTCCCAGCAGCCCTCAGCCCTCTGGGTTGGTCTGTTAAAGCAGGGAGGGAGGGAGGGAGGGAACAAGATAAAGGAGGGGGGGCTTAAACCAAAAGCTCCAGGGTTTGGTATTGCATTGTAACAGAACAGTAGCCATATTAACTATACTATTCCAGATTTGAATTATACATGGTCTCTATATCTCTATATCTCTATACCTCTATATCTCTATATCTCTATATCTCTATACCTCTATACCTCTATATCTCTATATCTCTATACCTCTATATCTCTATACCTCTATATCTCTATACCTCTATATCTCTATACCTCTAAACCTCTATACCTCTGTATCTCTATACCTCTGTATCTCTATACCTCTATATCTCTATACCTCTATATCTCTATATCTCTATGTCTCTATACCTCTATACCTCTATATCTCTATACCTCTATATCTCTATACCTCTATATCTCTGTATCTCTGTATCTCTATACCTCTATACCTCTATACCTCTATACCTCTATACCTCCGTATCTCTATACCTCCGTATCTCTATATCTCTATATCTCTATATCTCTATATCTCTATACCTCTATACCTCTATACCTCTATATCTCTATACCTCTATATCTCTATACCTCTATATCTCTATACCTCTAAACCTCTATACCTCTGTATCTCTATACCTCTATATCTCTATACCTCTATATCTCTATACCTCTGTATCTCTACATCTCTATATCTCTATATCTCTATACCTCTATATCTCTATACCTCTATATCTCTATACCTCTATATCTCTATATCTCTATACCTCTATATCTCTATACCTCTATACCTCTATACCTCTGTATCTCTATACCTCTATATCTCTATACCTCTATATCTCTATACCTCTATATCTCTATACCTCTATACCTCTATATCTCTATACCTCTGTATCTCTACATCTCTATATCTCTATATATCTATACCTCTATACCTCTATACCTCTGTATCTCTATACCTCTATATCTCTATACCTCTATATCTCTATACCTCTGTATCTCTGTATCTCTACATCTCTATACCTCTATATAACGTTATCTCTGTATCTCTACATCTCTATACCTCTATATAACGTTATCTCTATACCTCTATGTCTCTATACCTCTATACCTCTATATAACGTTATCTCTGTATCTCTACATCTCTATATCTCTATACCTCCGTATCTCTATACCTCTATACCTCTATATAACGCTATCTCCGTATCTCTATACCTCTGTATCTCCGTATCTCTATATCTCTATATCTCTATACCTCTATACCTCTATATAACGCTATCTCTGTATCTCTATATCTCTATATAACGCTATCTCCGTATCTCTATACCTCTGTATCTCTGTATCTCTACATCTCTATACCTCTATATCTCTATATCTCTGTATCTCTACATCTCTATATAACTCTATCGCTATACCTCTATATCTCTATATCTCTATACCTCTATGTCTCTATATAACGCTATCTCTATATAACGCTATCTCTGTATCTCTATACCTCTATATCTCTATACCTCCGTATCTCTATACCTCTATACCTCTATACCTCTATATCTCTGTATCTCTACATCTCTATACCTCTATATCTCTGTATCTCTACATCTCTATACCTCTATATCTCTGTATCTCTATACCTCTATATCTCTGTATCTCTATACATCTATATCTTTATATCTCTACATCTCTATACCTCTATACCTCCGTATCTCTATACCTCTATATCTCTATACCTCCGTATCTCTATACCTCTATATCTTTATATCTCTGTATCTCTATACTTCTATATCTCTATACTTCTATATCTCTATACCTCTATATCTCTATACCTCTATATCTCTATACTTCTATATCTCTATATCTTTATATCTCTATACCTTTATATCTCTATCTCTATACCTCTATATCTCTGTATCTCTATACCTCTATATCTTTATATCTCTATACCTCTATATCTCTATACCTCTATATCTCTATACCTCTATATCTCTATACCTCTATATCTCTATACCTCTATACCTCTATATCTCTATACCTCTATATCTCTATACCTCTATATCTCTATACCTCTATACCTTTATACCTCTATACCTCTATATCTCTATACCTCTATATCTCTATACCTCTATATATCTATATCTCTATACCTCTATATCTCTATACCTCTATATCTCTATACCTCCTGTATCTCTCTCTCTTGTTCAGTGTCGTTGTTTACTGCACAGTAATATCTGTCATAGCGAGCTGGTCACATGGTTGCTGTCCTGTGCTAGACTGGCATGGTGCCTTGGCCAGGGCAGACTCCTACATGACTCCTTATATCTCGACAGGTTTGACCAAGGCTAACAAGGGTCCTTATATCTCGACAGGTTTGACCAAGGCTAACGAGGGTCCATAGGGGTCTTGGTCAAATCTAGTGTAATACATAGGGAATGGGTGGCAGCTGGCTGTTCCTTGTATACAGGGCTAGCCTAGTGGTTAGAGCATTGGACTAGTAACCGGAAGGTTGCGAGTTCAAACCCCTGAGCTGACAAGGTACAAATCTGTGGTTCTGCCCCTGAACAGGCAGTTAACCCACTGTTCCCAGGCTGTCATTGAAAATAAGAATATGTTCTTAACTGACTTGCCTGGTTAAATAAAGGTTAAAAAATTAAAAAGAGTCCGTTTCCTCTAATATCCTAATTGTTCAGTTGTAGAATCACACACACACACACACACACAAACACACACACACACACACACACGCCAAAGCAAAATAAACATTTACATTCAGACCCTTTACTCAGTACTTTATTGAAGCACCTTTGGCAGCGATTAAAGCATCGAGTCTTCTTGGGTTTGACACTACAAGCTTGGCACACCTGTATTTGGGGAGTTTCATCTCTACAGATCCTCTCATCTCTGTCAGGTTGGATGAGAAGCTTTGCTGCACGGCTGTTTTCAGGTCTGTCCAGAGATGGACATTCAGAGACTTGTCCTGCCTTACCTTGGCTGTGTACTTAGGCTCGTTGGAACTGCTCCAGAGCACTCAGGACTTCATCAAGGACCTCTCTGTACTTTGCTCCGTTCATTTTTCACTCGATCCTGACTAGCCTCCCAGTCCCTGCCACTGAAAAACATCCCCACAGCATGATACTGCCACCACCATGCTTCACCGTAAGGATGGTGCCGGGTTTCTTCCAGACGTGATGCTTGGCATTCAGGCCAAAGAGTTACATTTACATTTAAGTCATTTAGCAGACGCTCTTATCCAGAGCGACTTACAAATTGGTGCATTCACCTTATGACATCCAGTGGAACAGCCACTTTACAATAGTGCATCTAAATATTTTAAGGGGGGGGGGTGAGAAGGATTACTTTATCCTATCCTAGGTATTCCTTAAAGAGGTGGGGTTTCAGGTGTCTCCGGAAGGTGGTGATTGACTCCGCTGTCCTGGCGTCGTGAGGGAGTTTGTTCCACCATTGGGGGGCCAGAGCAGCGAACAGTTTTGACTGGGCTGAGCGGGAGCTGTACTTCCTCAGTGGTAGGGAGGCGAGCAGGCCAGAGGTGGATGAACGCAGTGCCCTTGTTTGGGTGTAGGGCCTGATCAGAGCCTGGAGGTACTGAGGTGCCGTTCCCCTCACAGTTCAATCTTGGTTTCATCAGACCAGATAATCTTGTGTTCATGGTTTGAGAGTCATTAGGTGCCTTTTGGAAATCTCCAAGCAGGCTGTTATGTGCCTTTTACTGAGGAGTGGCTTCCATCTGGCAACTGATTGGTGGAGTGCTGCAGAGATGGTTGTCCTTCTGGAAGTTTCTCCCATGTCCACAGAGGAACTCTGGAGCTCTGTCCTCGGGTTCTTGGTCACCTCCTTGATCAAGGCTCTTCTCCCCTGATTGGTCAGTTTGGCCAGGCGGCCAGCTCTAGGAAGAGTCTAGGTGGTTCTAAACTTCTTTCATTTAAGAATGATGGAGAACACTGTGTTCTTGGGGACCTTCAATGCTGCAGATATATTTTTGTACCCTTCCCCAGACCTGTAAGGTCTACTACACGTGACAATCCTGTCTCGGAGCTCTACGGACAATTCCTTCAATTCCTTCAACCTCATTGCTTGTTTTTTTGCTCTGACCTGCACTGTCAACTGTGGTACCTTATATAGACAGCTGTGTGCCTTTCTAAATCATGTCCAATCAATTAAATTTACTACAGGTGGACTCTAGTCAAGTTGTAGAAACATCTCAAGGATAGTCAATGGAAACAGGATGTACCTGAGCTTAATTTCGAGTCTCATAGCAAAGGGTCTGAATACTTATGTAAAGAACGTATTTCAGTTTTTTGATTTGTAATAAATTTGCCAAAAATTCTAAAAAACTGTTTTCACTTGTCATTATGTGGGGTATTGTGATGTCATTATGGGGTATTGTGATGTCATTATGGGGTATTATGATGTCATTATGGGGTATTGTGATGTCATCATGGGGTATTGTGATATCATTATGGGGTATTGTGTGAAGATTGATGAGGATTTTTAGTTATTTAATCACTTTTAGAATAAGGCTGTAATGTAACAAAAATGTGGAAAAAGTGAAGGGGTCTGAATTAATTAGAAGTGTATTTTTGTTGACATGGACATTGAGCTGTGGTATTTGTTTTGACATGGACATTGAGCTGTGGTATTTGTTTTCACATGGACATTGAGCTGTGGTATTTTTGTTGATATGGACATTGAGCTGTGGTATTTGTTTTGATATGGACATTGAGCTGTGGTATTTGTTTTGATATGGACATTGAGCTGTGGTATTTTTGTTGATATGGACATTGAGCTGTGGTATTTGTTTTCACATGGACATTGAGCTGTGGTATTTGTTTTGATATGGACATTGAGCTGTGGTATTTGTTTTGATATGGACATTGAGCTGTGGTATTTGTTTTGATATGGACATTGAGCTGTGGTATTTTTGTTGATATGGTTATCAATCCCATTTTTATAATGTTTTGGTCCTTTTACTATGCTGGAAAAGGTTATTATTGTTGCTAACCTGCGTTTAAAATTGTCGGTCAGATTGAAACCAGGCACCAAATTTATAAATGCTGCTTATGTAAAAAAAAAAATACCCCCCAAATGTGCGTGCACCAGTTTACACGCAAATGTTGGCATTTATTTAAAAAATATATATTTGAAATGATGTGCTTCATGTTCCATGTACAACTGTTGCATGGCAACAGCCTAGTATTTTGTATAAATATTAGTTTTCCATTAAAAATAGACAAAAACAGCTTTTTAGCTAAATTTGTCTGAGTGGGGAAAACTAGCTGTAATTGGCAGAGAGGTTTGGAACTCTCTTTCTTATTGGCAGAGAGGTTTGGAACTCTCTTTGTTATTGGCAGAGAGGTTTGGAACTCTCTTTGTTATTGGCAGAGAGGTTTGGAACTCTCTTTGTTATTGGCAGAGAGGTTTGGAACTCTCTTTGTTATTGGCAGATGTTTGGAACTCTCTTTGTTATTGGCAGAGAGTTTTGGAACTCTCTTTGTTATTGGCAGATGTTTGGAACTCTCTTTGTTATTGGCAGAGAGGTTTGGAACTCTCTTTGTTATTGGCAGAGAGGTTTGGAACTCTCTTTGTTATTGGCAGAGAAGTTTGGAACTCTCTTTGTTATTGGCAGATGTTTGGAACTCTCTTTGTTATTGGCAGAGAGGTTTGGAACTCTCTTTGTTATTGGCAGAGAGGTTTGGGACTCTCTTTCTTATTGGCAGAGAGGTTTGGAACTCTCTTTGTTATTGGCAGAGAGGTTTGGAACTCTCTTTGTTATTGGCAGAGAGGTTTGGAACTCTCTTTGTTATTGGCAGAGAGGTTTGGAACTCTCTTTCTTATTGGCAGAGAGGTTTGGGACTCTCTTTCTTATTGGCAGAGAGGTTTGGAACTCTCTTTGTTATTGGCAGAGAGGTTTGGAACTCTCTTTGTTATTGGCAGAGAGGTTTGGGACTCTCGTTCTTATTGTCAACAGGCAAGCCGAATCTCCCGCCAATACAAACCGGCTGAATAGAAGGTCCTGTGTAGACTGTGTCAGGAAATAACACTGATCACATTTCTTCACGTTGTTTTGCAGTGTTAGTTGCATCAGCCTTTGTACAATATGATATCGCATTTTTTAAATGTAAAATGTTGGCTACATTATAACATAATGGTAGAACAGACAGGGAGTGGGCCTTGACAATGTTTCCGAATTCGCGGGTTGTGAGGAATATTTAGGTTTGGGGGGAGGGTGTAAATAAACCATTGTTAATATAAAATGTTCTGCAAACTACACTACAATTCGTCATTATTTTAGAAACAGTCACTTCGGTGAAAGTCACTCTGAAACTTTCTGCCGACTGGCTACACCTCGGGGAACATGTGATGTAATTTGCCACGGCTCGTTCTTTTAGAACAAATACAGGTGTACATTGTAACAAATGTAAACGATGGGAGTTTTCCAGGCGGAACTATGACGCTGGTTCACAACAGCGCAGAGTTTACGACAGGGTCTGATTCGGAACGGGAAACTTACGCACCAAGTTTATAAATCTTCATCATTTTTAGACGTAGGCTGTAACGGTTTTCTAGGTGTGAAGGAGAGTCGGACCAAAATGCAGCGTGTAGATTGAGATCCATGTTTAATCAAACAAACGTAACACGAATCAAAACAGCAGTGACAGGAACAAAGACACTAAGGACAATCACCCACGACAAACTCAAAGAATATGGCTGCCTAAATATGGTTCCCAATCAGAGACAACGATAAACACCTGCCTCTGATTGAGAACCACTCCAGACAGCCATCGACTTTGCTAGATCACCCCACTATCTACAATCCTAATACCTACCAAAACCCCAAGACAAAACACACCACAAATACAAAAACCCCATGCCACACCCTGGCCTGACCCAATACATAAAGATAAACACAAAATACTTCGACCAGGGCGTGACATAGGCAGTATTTTAAGAAATGGCGCACGCAGATATTTATTGTTAAACGGAGGTCCCCAAGTCCGGTGTTCTCAGAGTAGGAACCCTGATCTAGAATCAGTTGTTATTATATATTTATTTTATCATTATAATGGCAGTTTAGCATGGACAGTGGGGACCTGATCCTAGATCAGCGCTCTTGCTCTGAGACTCTTTACAATGCTGTATTCAGAGGAGGAGTGCTGATCTAGAATCAGCTGATGGAGACGTGCAGCTGCTGTGATGTCACAAAGAAGAACATAATTATTTTTTGCCTCCTCGTAACTAATAGAGAGAACAATTCCGGTATGTTCAATTATAAAAATGTGATTGTACTTTCCTAGCCATGTTTTTGACAACTTGTTTTTTTTTGTGCTAGTTATTATTACATTCAGCCAAATAGAGTTGTTAAAATAAAATTTAAAAAACATGCATGAAGATGAAATGCTATAATTATATAGCCTCGTTATAAAACATAATCGTTTCTTGTACCCAGTTCAATGAAAGAACCAGTTGTAAGGATGAAAGGATTCAATCCCACAGTGATGTCTCTAACCTGATAATAAATATGGTGTGAGGTGGGCTGTCCATTGGGTGGGAGGGGGAGAAAGAGTGTAGAAGACACAGCAAGAGAGAGAGAGAGGGAGAGGAGGGAGAGAGAGGGAGAGGAGGGAGAGGAGAGAGAGGGAGAGGAGAGAGAGGAGGGAGAGGGAGAGGGAGAGAAGGGAGAGGGAGAGGGAGAGGAGGGAGAGGGAGAGGAGGGAGAGGGAGAGGAGAGAGAGGGAGAGGAGGAATAGGAGAGGGAGAGGAGAGAGAGGGAGAGGAGGGAGAGAGAGGGAGAGGAGGGAGAGGAGAGAGAGGGAGAGGGAGAGGAGAGACAGGGAGAGGAGGAAGAGGAGAGAGAGGGAGAGGAGAGAGAGGGAGAGGAGGAATAGGAGAGAGAGGGAGAGGAGAGAGAGGGAGAGGAGGGAGAGAGAGGGAGAGGAGGGAGAGGAGAGAGAGGGAGAGGGAGAGGAGAGACAGGGAGAGGAGGAAGAGGAGAGAGAGGGAGAGGAGAGAGAGGGAGAGGAGGGAGAGAGAGGGAGAGAGAGGGAGAGGAGGGAGAGAGGGAGAGGAGAGAGAGAGGGAGAGGAGGGAGAGGGAGAGGAGGGAGAGGAGAGGAGAGAGAGGGAGAGGAGGGAGAGGAGAGAGAGGGAGAGGAGAGAGAGGGAGAGGAGAGAGAGGGAGAGGAGAGAGAGGGAGAGGAGAGAGAGTGAGAGGGAGAGGAGAGTGAGGGACAGGAGGGAGAGGAGAGAGAGAGGGAGAGGAGAGAGAGGGAGAGGAGAGAGGGAGAGGAGAGAGAGTGAGAAGAGAGAGAGGGAGAGGAGGGAGAGGAGAGAGAGGGAGAGGGAGAGG
>NC_060183.1:5540596-5563096 GCF_021184085.1 Oncorhynchus gorbuscha
GGTTTAGAGAGAGTTCTGGTTACGAGAGAGCTCCGGTTAGCAGAGAGCTCTGGTTAGGAGAGAGCTCTGTTTCGGAGAGAGGTAAGAGGAGAGGAGGTAAGGCACTTCCGTTAGGAGATAGGACTGCTCCGTTAGGAGGTATGACCGTTCCGTTAGGAGGGAGGAACGTTCCGTTAGGAGGTAGGACCGTTCCGTTAGGAGGTAGGACCGTTCCGTTAGGAGGTAGAACCGTTCCGTTAGGAGGTAGGACCGTTCCGTTAGGAGGTAGGACCGTTCCGTTAGGAGGTAGGAACATTCCGTTAGGAGGTAGGAACGCTCCGTTAGGAGGTAGGAACGCTCCGTTAGGAGGTAGGACCGTTCCGTTAGGAGGTAGGACCGCTACGTTATGAGGTAGGCCCGTTCCGTTAGGATGAGGGAGTGGGTAATAGCGAGGGGGATGAAGGAGTGGGTAGAGAGTGGGGGATGAGGGAGTGGGTAGAGAGTGGGGGATGAGGGAGTGGGTAGAGAGTGGGGGATGAGGGAGTGGGTAGAGAGTGGGGGATGAGGGAGTGGGTAGAGAGTGGGGGATGAGGGAGTGGGTAGAGAGTGGGGGATGAGGGAGTGGGTAGAGCGAGGGGGATGAGGGAGTGGGTAGAGCGAG
The DNA here is from genome assembly GCF_021184085.1 of Oncorhynchus gorbuscha. Classification (NCBI taxonomy): domain Eukaryota; kingdom Metazoa; phylum Chordata; class Actinopteri; order Salmoniformes; family Salmonidae; genus Oncorhynchus; species Oncorhynchus gorbuscha. The sequence continues at coordinate 5,541,237 of NC_060183.1, forward strand.
GGGGATGAGGGAGTTGGTAGAGAGTGGGGGATGAGGGAGTGGGTAGAGAGTGGGGGATGAGGGAGTGGGTAGAGCGAGGGGATGAGGGAGTGGGTAGAGCGAGGGGGATGAGGGAGTTGGTAGAGAGTGGGGGATGAGGGAGTGGGTAGAGAGTGGGGGATGAGGGAGTGGGTAGAGCGAGGGGAATGAGGGAGTGGGTAGAGAGTGGGGGATGAGGGAGTGGGTAGAAAGTGGGGGATGAGGGAGTGGGGGAAGAGGGAGGAGGGGTAGAGCGAAGGGGATGAGGGAGTGGGTAGAGAGTGGGGGATGAGGGAGTGGGTAGAGAGTGGGGGATGAGGGAGTGGGTAGAGAGTGGGGGATGAGGGAGTGGGTAGAGAGTGGGGGATGAGGGAGTGGGTAGAAAGTGGGGGATGAGGGAGTGGGTAGAGAGTGGGGGATGAGGGAGTGGGTAGAGAGTGGGGAATGAGGGAGTGGGTAGAAAGTGGGGGATGAGGGAGTGGGTAGAGAGTGGGGGAAGAGGGAGTGGGTAGAGCGAAGGGGATGAGGGAGTGGGTAGAGAGTGGGGGATGAGGGAGTGGGTAGAGAGTGGGGGATGAGGGAGTGGTTAGAGAGTGGGGGATGAGGGAGTGGGTAGAAAGTGGGGGATGAGGGAGTGGGTAGAGAGTGGGGGATGAGGGAGTGGGTAGAGAGTGGGGGATGAGGGAGTGGGTAGAGAGTGGGGGATGAGGCAGTGGGTAGAGCGAAGGGGATGAGGGAGTGGGTAGAGCGTGGGGGATGAGGGAGTGGGTAGAGAGTGGGGGATGAGGGAGTGGGTAGAGAGTGGGGGATGAGGGAGTGGGTAGAGCGAGGGGGATGAGGGAGGGGTTAGGGGAGGGCTGGCTGCCTGGGTAGCTGTAAACAATATGACAATATGCTTGTGTTTCTAGCTCCAACAGTAATACCTAGCAAATATGCTTGTGTTTCTAGCTCCAACAGTAATACCTAGCAATATGCTTGTGTTTCTAGCTCCAACAGTACAGTAATACCTAGCAATATGCTTGTGTTTCTAGCTCCAACAGTAATACCTAACAATATGCTTGTGTTTCTAGCTCCAACAGTACAGTAACACCTGTACAATATGCTTGTGTTTCTAGCTCCAACAGGAATACCTAACAATATGCTTGTGTTTCTAGCTCCAACAGTACAGTAACACCTGTACAATATGCTTGTGTTTCTAGCTCCAACAGGAATACCTAGCAATATGCTTGTGTTTCTAGCTCCAACAGGAATACCTAACAATATGCTTGTGTTTCTAGCTCCAACAGTAATACCTAGCAATATGCTTGTGTTTCTAGCTCCAACAGTAATACCTAGTAATATGCTTGTGTTTCTAGCTCCAACAGTAATACCTAGTAATATGCTTGTGTTTCTAGCTCCAACAGTAATACCTAACAATATGCTTGTGTTTCTAGCTCCAACAGTACAGTAATACCTAACAATATGCTTGTGTTTCTAGCTCCAACAGTACAGTAATACCTAGCAATATGCTTGTGTTTCTAGCTCCAACAGTAATACCTAACAATATGCTTGTGTTTCTAGCTCCAACAGTAATACCTAGTAATATGCTTGTGTTTCTAGCTCCAACAGTACAGTAATACCTAGTAATATGCTTGTGTTTCTAGCTCCAACAGTAATACCTAGTAATATGCTTGTGTTTACATTTACATTACATTTAAGTCATTTAGCAGACGCTCTTATCCAGAGCGACTTACAAATTGGTGCATTCACCTTATGACATCCAGTGGAACAGTCACTTTACAATAGTGCATCTAAATCTTAAAGGAGTGGATAGGAGTGGAACCCCGTGTGGTCGTCTGCTGTATTTGCCCGTCCATGACAGGAAGTTGTGCGTTCCCGAGTTGCCTGTTACTGTGCTGTTATTTGTCTGTTTTTGGGCCTCCTGTGAACTGACATGATTCTTCTTCGACCTCTTTCATCAACGAGCTGTTTTCCCCGACTGCTGCTGACTGGATGGGTTTTGTTTGTCTCCCCGTTCTCACGAAACCGTAAACACTGTTGTGCTTGACAACCCCAGGGGGTCGTTTCTGACATACCGGATCCGGCGTGCCTGGCACCGACGATCATACCACGGCTCAACGTCGCTTAGGTCACTCGTTTTGCCCATTCTAACGTTCAATCAAACAGTAACTGAATGCCTCGATGCCTGTTTGCCTGCTGTATATAACAAGCCATGGCCAGGTGACTCTCTGTCTGTAGGAGCGAATCATTTTCGTGAACGTGGTGGTGTACCTAATACGTGTGTGTGTGCGTGCGTGCGTGCGTGCGCGCGCGTCAGAAGTAGGTCATTGTTTTCAAACTTGGACAGTGATTTTGAGCTGCCCTAGAAATGGGTTATAATCACCGTTCTCTCTCTCAGTGTTTTACAAGTGGCACGACAACAACTAACCTTTCTTTAACAAATGTAACTCACGACAACACGTCACCTGATAGCAGATTTATTTAAATATTTTTTTTTAGATATTGTTCAAACAAAATACACGATATTCACTATATTATTAACGGATTGTGAATGATTGTTATTATTGTTGGGAATCAGAATCATATAGATTATTTTGTTAGGAGTCCTCCTGAATATTTGATGATGACCTTTTACTGATAGTGATTATTAACAGGCAATGGTCGAGTCACGCGTCCCCCGAAACATGACCCACCAAACACCCCCCACCCTCTTAACCCGGAAGCCATTCTCACAAATGTGTCGAACGGCGACAGGAGTCAGCTTGCACTGCGCCCGGCCTGCCACAAGGAGTCGCTAGAGGACACCCCTGCCTGCCAAAACCTCCCCTAACCCGTACGAAGCTGGAGTCGCTAGAAGACACCCCTGCCTGCCAAAACCTCCCCTAACCCGTACGAAGCTGGAGTCGCTAGAAGACACCCCTGCCTGCCAAAACCTCCCCTAACCCGTACGAAGCTGGAGTCGCTAGAAGACACCCCTGCCTGCCAAAACCTCCCCTAACCCGTACGAAGCTGGAGTCGCTAGAGGACACCCCTGCCTGCCAAAACCTCCCCTAACCCGTACGAAGCTGAGCCAATTGGGTTTCCCGGTCACGGCCCGGATTGAACCCAGGTCTGTAGTGACGCCTCTATCTCTACGATGCATTGCCTTAGACCGCTGCGCCACTCGGGAGGCCCTTTAGTTGTTTTGAACAACAATGTGCCTGCCTTGCTTTCTCTCTCCAGTATCTTGATGATGGCCTTGAACCAGTAATGTAAATATGAATGTTTTCTAAGCAAGCCAAGACATGATCTAATCCCTTTCCTAAAACACAAGCTCTCAAGTAGACGAATGAGTCCCAAATGGCACCGTATGCCCTTTCTAGTGCACTAATTTTGACCAGAGCCATATGGGTCAGGTCGAACGTAGTGCACTATATAGGGGATAGGGTGCCATTTTGGACTCGATCGCTCTGTCTCTCAGAAACACATGGCAGTTAGCTTCATTTTTTGGCTCGGAACTGACTTAACTGTGAACTCACATCGTCAGACTTTGTTTCTCTCTCTCTCTCTCTCTCTCTCTCTCTCTCTCTCTCTCTCTCTGTCTCTCTCTCTCTGTCTCTCTCTCTCTGTCTCTCTCTCTCTGTCTCTCTCTCTCTGTCTCTCTCTCTCTGTCTCTCTCTCTCTGTCTCTCTCTCTGTCTCTCTCTCTGTCTCTCTCTCTCTGTCTCTCTGTCTCTCTCTCTGTCTCTCTCTCTGTCTCTCTCTCTGTCTCTCTCTCTCTCTCTCTGTCTCTCTCTCTCTCTCTCTCTCTCTCTCTCTCTCTCTCTCTCTCTCTCTCTCTCTCTCTCTCTCTCTCTCACTCTCTCTGTCACTAGTCTGTCACAGGGCTTTAACCCCAATCCAACTCCTTTATGCAGAGAGGCATCCGGTCCCATTTTTAGAGTCTTTGGTATGACTCGACCCGGGGATTGAACTCCCAACCTTCTGTTCAAAAGCAGACACTCTAACCACTGAGAGGTGGCTGTCTATGCCCCCAGTTAACTGTGTTGTGATTGGTCTGGTATCCCCAGTTAACTGTGTTGTGATTGGTGTGTGTGGTCTGGTATCCCCAGTTAACTGTGTTGTGATTGGTGTGTGTGGTCTGGTAGACCCAGTTAACTGCGTTGTGATTGGTGTGTGTGGTCTGGTATCCCCAGTTAACTGTGTTGTGATTGGTGTGTGTGGTCTGGTAGCCCCAGTTGACTGCGTTGTGATTGGTGTGTGTGGTCTGGTATCCCCAGTTAACTGCGTTGTGATTGGTATGGTATCCCCAGTTAACTGCGTTGTGATTGGTGTGTGTGGTCTGGTATCCCCAGTTAACTGTGTTGTGATTGGTGTGTGTGGTCTGGTAGCCCCAGTTAACTGCGTTGTGATTGGTGTGTGTGGACTGGTAGCCCCAGTTAACTGCATTGTGATTGATCTGTCATCCCCATTTAACTGTGTTGTGATTGGTGTGTGTGGTCTGGTAGCCCCAGTTAACTGTGTTGTGATTGGTGTGTGTGGTCTGGTAGCCCCAGTTAACTGTGTTGTGATTGGTGTGTGTGGTCTGGTAGCCCCAGTTGACTGCATTCTGATTGGTCTGTCATCCCCATTTAACTGCGTTGTGATTGGTGTGTGTGGTCTGGTATCCCCATTTAACTGCGTTGTGATTGGTCTGCTATCCCCATTTAACTGCGTTGTGATTGGTCTGCTATCCCCATTTAACTGCGTTGTGATTGGTCTGGTATCCCCATTTAGCTGCGTTGTGATTGGCTCTCTCTCTCTCTCTCTCTCTCTCTCTCTCTCTCTCTCTCTCTCTCTCTCTCTCTCTCTCTCTCTCTCTCTCTCTCTCTCTCTCTCTCTCTCTCTCTCTCTCTCTCTGTCACTAGTCTGTCACTAGTCTGTCACTAGTCTGTCACAGGGCTTTAACCCCAATCCAACTCCTTTATGCAGAGAGGCATCCGGTCCCATTTTTAGAGTCTTTGGTATGACTCGACCCGGGGATTGAACTCCCAACCTTCTGTTCAAAAGCAGACACTCTAACCACTGAGAGGTGGCTGTCTATGCCCCCAGTTAACTGTGTTGTGATTGGTCTGGTATCCCCAGTTAACTGTGTTGTGATTGGTGTGTGTGGTCTGGTATCCCCAGTTAACTGTGTTGTGATTGGTGTGTGTGGTCTGGTAGCCCCAGTTAACTGCGTTGTGATTGGTGTGTGTGGTCTGGTATCCCCATTTAACTGTGTTGTGATTGGTGTGTGTGGTCTGGTATCCCCAGTTAACTGTGTTGTGATTGGTGTGTGTGGTCTGGTATCCCCAGTTAACTGCGTTGTGATTGGTGTGTGTGGTCTGGTATCCCCAGTTAACTGCGTTGTGATTGGTCTGGTATCCCCAGTTAACTGCGTGTGATTGGTGTGTGTGGTCTGGTATCCCCAGTTAACTGTGTTGTGATTGGTGTGTGTGGTCTGGTAGCCCCATTTAACTGTGTTGTGATTGGTGTGTGTGGTCTGGTATCCCCATTTAACTGTGTTGTGATTGGTGTGTGTGGTCTGGTATCCCCAGTTAACTGTGTTGTGATTGGTGTGTGTGGTCTGGTAGCCCCAGTTGACTGCGTTGTGATTGATCCCCAGTTAACTGCGTTGTGATTGGTCTGGTATCCCCAGTTAACTGTGTTGTGATTGGTGTGTGTGGTCTGGTATCCCCAGTTAACTGTGTTGTGATTGGTGTGTGTGGTCTGGTAGCCCCATTTAACTGTGTTGTGATTGGTGTGTGTGGTCTGGTATCCCCAGTTAACTGCGTTGTGATTGGTCTGTCTGGTCCCCATTTAACTGCGTTGTGATTGGTGTGTGTGGTCTGGTATCCCCATTTAACTGCGTTGTGATTGGTCTGGTATCCCCATTTAACTGCGTTGTGATTGGTGTGTGTCTGGTATCCCCATTTAACTGTGTTGTGATTGGTGTGATTGGTCTGGTATCCCCATTTAGCTGCGTTGTGATTGGCTCTCTCTCTCTCTCTCTCTCTCTCTCTCTCTCTCTCTCTCTCTCTCTCTCTCTCTCTCTGTCTCTCTCTCTGTCTCTGTCTCTCTCTCTCTCTCTCTCTCTCTCTCTCTCTCTCTCTCTCTCTCTCTCTCTCTCTCTCTCTCTCTCTCTCTCTCTCTCTCTCTCTCTCTCTCTCTCTCTCTCTCTCTCTCTCTCTCTCTCTCTGTCACTAGTCTGTCACTAGTCTGTCACTAGTCTGTCACAGGGCTTTAACCCCAATCCAACTCCTTTATGCAGAGAGGCATCCGGTCCCATTTTTAGAGTCTTTGGTATGACTCGACCCGGGGATTGAACTCCCAACCTTCTGTTCAAAAGCAGACACTCTAACCACTGAGAGGTGGCTGTCTATGCCCCCAGTTAACTGTGTTGTGATTGGTCTGGTATCCCCAGTTAACTGTGTTGTGATTGGTGTGTGTGGTCTGGTATCCCCAGTTAACTGTGTTGTGATTGGTGTGTGTGGTCTGGTAGCCCCAGTTAACTGCGTTGTGATTGGTGTGTGTGGTCTGGTATCCCCATTTAACTGTGTTGTGATTGGTGTGTGTGGTCTGGTATCCCCAGTTAACTGTGTTGTGATTGGTGTGTGTGGTCTGGTAGCCCCAGTTGACTGCGTTGTGATTGGTGTGTGTGGTCTGGTATCCCCAGTTAACTGCGTTGTGATTGGTCTGGTATCCCCAGTTAACTGCGTTGTGATTGGTGTGTGTGGTCTGGTATCCCCAGTTAACTGTGTTGTGATTGGTGTGTGTGGTCTGGTAGCCCCATTTAACTGTGTTGTGATTGGTGTGTGTGGTCTGGTATCCCCATTTAACTGTGTTGTGATTGGTGTGTGTGGTCTGGTATCCCCAGTTAACTGTGTTGTGATTGGTGTGTGTGGTCTGGTAGCCCCAGTTGACTGCGTTGTGATTGGTGTGTGTGGTCTGGTATCCCCAGTTAACTGCGTTGTGATTGGTCTGGTATCCCCAGTTAACTGCGTTGTGATTGGTGTGTGTGGTCTGGTATCCCCAGTTAACTGTGTTGTGATTGGTGTGTGTGGTCTGGTAGCCCCATTTAACTGTGTTGTGATTGGTGTGTGTGGTCTGGTATCCCCAGTTAACTGTGTTGTGATTGGTGTGTGTGGTCTGGTAGCCCCAGTTGACTGCGTTGTGATTGGTGTGTGTGGTCTGGTATCCCCAGTTAACTGCGTTGTGATTGGTCTGGTATCCCCAGTTAACTGCGTTGTGATTGGTGTGTGTGGTCTGGTATCCCCAGTTAACTGTGTTGTGATTGGTGTGTGTGGTCTGGTAGCCCCAGTTAACTGCGTTGTGATTGGTGTGTGTGGTCTGGTATCCCCATTTAACTGTGTTGTGATTGGTGTGTGTGGTCTGGTATCCCCAGTTAACTGTGTTGTGATTGGTGTGTGTGGTCTGGTATCCCCAGTTAACTGCGTTGTGATTGGTCTGGTATCCCCAGTTAACTGCGTTGTGATTGGTGTGTGTGGTCTGGTATCCCCAGTTAACTGTGTTGTGATTGGTGTGTGTGGTCTGGTAGCCCCAGTTAACTGCGTTGTGATTGGTGTGTGTGGTCTGGTAGCCCCAGTTAACTGCGTTGTGATTGGTGTGTGTGGTCTGGTAGCCCCAGTTGACTGCATTCTGATTGGTCTGTCATCCCCATTTAACTGCGTTGTGATTGGTGTGTGTGGTCTGGTATCCCCATTTAACTGCGTTGTGATTGGTCTGGTATCCCCATTTAACTGCGTTGTGATTGGTGTGTGTGGTCTGGTATCCCCAGTTAACTGTGTTGTGATTGGTGTGTGTGGTCTGGTAGCCCCAGTTGACTGCGTTGTGATTGGTGTGTGTGGTCTGGTATCCCCAGTTAACTGCGTTGTGATTGGTCTGGTATCCCCAGTTAACTGCGTTGTGATTGGTGTGTGTGGTCTGGTATCCCCAGTTAACTGTGTTGTGATTGGTGTGTGTGGTCTGGTAGCCCCAGTTAACTGCGTTGTGATTGGTGTGTGTGGTCTGGTAGCCCCAGTTGACTGCATTCTGATTGGTCTGTCATCCCCATTTAACTGCGTTGTGATTGGTGTGTGTGGTCTGGTATCCCCATTTAACTGTGTTGTGATTGGTCTGGTATCCCCATTTAACTGTGTTGTGATTGGTCTGGTATCCCCAGTTAACTGTGTTGTGATTGGCTCTCTCTGTGGTCTGGTAGCCCCAGTTAACTGCGTTGTGATTGGTCTGTGTGGTCTGGTATCCCCATTTAACTGTGTTGTGATTGGTGTGTGTGGTCTGGTATCCCCAGTTAACTGTGTTGTGATTGGTGTGTGTGGTCTGGTAGCCCCAGTTGACTGCTCTCTGATTGGTGTGTGTGGTCTGGTATCCCCAGTTAACTGCGTTGTGATTGGTCTGGTATCCCCAGTTCACTAGTCTGTCACTAGTCTGTCTGGTTTCCCCAATCCAACTCCTTTATTGCAGAGTGGTCCGGTCCCATTTTGTTGTGATTGTCTTTGGTCTGATCCCCGGGATTGAACTCCCAACCTTCTGTTCAAAAGTGACACTCTAACCACTGAGAGGTGGCCACTGTGTTGTGGTGGTCTGTCCCCAGTATGCCCCAGTTAACTGTGTTGTGATTGGTGTATCCCCAGTTAACTGTGTTGTGATTGGTGTGTGTGGTCTGGTATCCCCAGTTAACTGTGTTGTGATTGGTGTGTGTGGTCTGGTATCCCCAGTTAACTGCGTTGTGATTGGTGTGTGTGGTCTGGTATCCCCAGTTAACTGTGTTGTGATTGGTGTGTGTGGTCTGGTATCCCCAGTTAACTGTGTTGTGATTGGTGTGTGTGGTCTGGTAGCCCCAGTTAACTGCGTTGTGATTGGTGTGTGTGGTCTGGTATCCCCAGTTAACTGCGTTGTGATTGGTCTGGTATCCCCAGTTAACTGCGTTGTGATTGGTCGTTGTGATTGGTGTGTGTGGTCTGGTATCCCCAGTTAACTGTGTTGTGATTGGTGTGTGTGGTCTGGTAGCCCCAGTTAACTGCGTTGTGATTGGTGTGTGTGGTCTGGTATCCCCATTTAACTGTGTTGTGATTGGTGTGTGTGGTCTGGTATCCCCAGTTAACTGTGTTGTGATTGGTGTGTGTGGTCTGGTATCCCCAGTTAACTGCGTTGTGATTGGTCTGGTATCCCCAGTTAACTGCGTTGTGATTGGTGTGTGTGGTCTGGTATCCCCAGTTAACTGTGTTGTGATTGGTGTGTGTGGTCTGGTAGCCCCAGTTAACTGCGTTGTGATTGGTGTGTGTGGTCTGGTAGCCCCAGTTAACTGCGTTGTGATTGGTGTGTGTGGTCTGGTAGCCCCAGTTGACTGCATTCTGATTGGTCTGTCATCCCCATTTAACTGCGTTGTGATTGGTGTGTGTGGTCTGGTATCCCCATTTAACTGCGTTGTGATTGGTCTGGTATCCCCATTTAACTGCGTTGTGATTGGTGTGTGTGGTCTGGTATCCCCAGTTAACTGTGTTGTGATTGGTGTGTGTGGTCTGGTAGCCCCAGTTGACTGCGTTGTGATTGGTGTGTGTGGTCTGGTATCCCCAGTTAACTGCGTTGTGATTGGTCTGGTATCCCCAGTTAACTGCGTTGTGATTGGTGTGTGTGGTCTGGTATCCCCAGTTAACTGTGTTGTGATTGGTGTGTGTGGTCTGGTAGCCCCAGTTAACTGCGTTGTGATTGGTGTGTGTGGTCTGGTAGCCCCAGTTGACTGCATTCTGATTGGTCTGTCATCCCCATTTAACTGCGTTGTGATTGGTGTGTGTGGTCTGGTATCCCCATTTAACTGCGTTGTGATTGGTCTGGTATCCCCATTTAACTGCGTTGTGATTGGTCTGGTATCCCCATTTAGCTGCGTTGTGATTGGCTCTCTCTCTCTCTCTCTCTCTCTCTCTCTCTCTCTCTCTCTCTCTCTCTCTCTCTCTCTCTCTCTCTCTCTCTCTCTCTCTCTCTCTCTCTCTCTCTCTCTCTCTCTCTCTCTCTCTCTCTCTCTCTCTCTCTCTCTCTCTCTCTCTCTCTCTCTCTCTCTCTCTCTCTCTCTCTCTCTCTCTCTCTCTCTCTCTGTCACTAGTCTGTCACTAGTCTGTCACAGGGCTTTAACCCCAATCCAACTCCTTTATGCAGAGAGGCATCCGGTCCCATTTTTAGAGTCTTTGGTATGACTCGACCCGGGGATTGAACTCCCAACCTTCTGTTCAAAAGCAGACACTCTAACCACTGAGAGGTGGTGTCTTAACTGCCCCCAGTTAACTGTGTTGTGATTGGTCTGGTATCCCCAGTTAACTGTGTTGTGATTGGTGTGTGTGGTCTGGTATCCCCAGTTAACTGTGTTGTGATTGGTGTGTGTGGTCTGGTAGCCCCAGTTAACTGCGTTGTGATTGGTGTGTGTGGTCTGGTATCCCCATTTAACTGTGTTGTGATTGGTGTGTGTGGTCTGGTATCCCCAGTTAACTGTGTTGTGATTGGTGTGTGTGGTCTGGTAGCCCCAGTTGACTGCGTTGTGATTGGTGTGTGTGGTCTGGTATCCCCAGTTAACTGCGTTGTGATTGGTCTGGTATCCCCAGTTAACTGCGTTGTGATTGGTGTGTGTGGTCTGGTATCCCCAGTTAACTGTGTTGTGATTGGTGTGTGTGGTCTGGTAGCCCCAGTTAACTGCGTTGTGATTGGTGTGTGTGGTCTGGTATCCCCATTTAACTGTGTTGTGATTGGTGTGTGGTCTGGTATCCCCAGTTAACTGTGTTGTGATTGGTGTGTGTGGTCTGGTATCCCCAGTTAACTGCGTTGTGATTGGTCTGGTATCCCCAGTTAACTGCGTTGTGATTGGTGTGTGTGGTCTGGTATCCCCAGTTAACTGTGTTGTGATTGGTGTGTGTGGTCTGGTAGCCCCAGTTAACTGCGTTGTGATTGGTGTGTGTGGTCTGGTAGCCCCAGTTAACTGCGTTGTGATTGGTGTGTGTGGTCTGGTAGCCCCAGTTGACTGCATTCTGATTGGTCTGTCATCCCCATTTAACTGCGTTGTGATTGGTGTGTGTGGTCTGGTATCCCCATTTAACTGCATTGTGATTGGTCTGGTATCCCCATTTAACTGCGTTGTGATTGGTGTGTGTGGTCTGGTATCCCCAGTTAACTGTGTTGTGATTGGTGTGTGTGGTCTGGTAGCCCCAGTTAACTGCGTTGTGATTGGTGTGTGTGGTCTGGTAGCCCCAGTTGACTGCATTCTGATTGGTCTGTCATCCCCATTTAACTGCGTTGTGATTGGTGTGTGTGGTCTGGTATCCCCAGTTAACTGTGTTGTGATTGGTGTGTGTGGTCTGGTAGCCCCAGTTAACTGCGTTGTGATTGGTGTGTGTGGTCTGGTATCCCCATTTAACTGTGTTGTGATTGGTGTGTGTGGTCTGGTATCCCCAGTTAACTGTGTTGTGATTGGTGTGTGTGGTCTGGTATCCCCAGTTAACTGCGTTGTGATTGGTCTGGTATCCCCAGTTAACTGCGTTGTGATTGGTGTGTGTGGTCTGGTATCCCCAGTTAACTGTGTTGTGATTGGTGTGTGTGGTCTGGTAGCCCCAGTTAACTGCGTTGTGATTGGTGTGTGTGGTCTGGTAGCCCCAGTTAACTGCGTTGTGATTGGTGTGTGTGGTCTGGTAGCCCCAGTTGACTGCATTCTGATTGGTCTGTCATCCCCATTTAACTGCGTTGTGATTGGTGTGTGTGGTCTGGTATCCCCATTTAACTGCGTTGTGATTGGTCTGGTATCCCCATTTAACTGCGTTGTGATTGGTGTGTGTGTGGTCTGGTATCCCCAGTTAACTGTGTTGTGATTGGTGTGTGTGGTCTGGTAGCCCCAGTTAACTGCGTTGTGATTGGTGTGTGTGGTCTGGTAGCCCCAGTTGACTGCATTCTGATTGGTCTGTCATCCCCATTTAACTGCGTTGTGATTGGTGTGTGTGGTCTGGTATCCCCAGTTAACTGTGTTGTGATTGGTGTGTGTGGTCTGGTAGCCCCAGTTGACTGCGTTGTGATTGGTGTGTGTGGTCTGGTATCCCCAGTTAACTGCGTTGTGATTGGTCTGGTATCCCCAGTTAACTGCGTTGTGATTGGTGTGTGTGGTCTGGTATCCCCAGTTAACTGTGTTGTGATTGGTGTGTGTGGTCTGGTAGCCCCAGTTAACTGCGTTGTGATTGGTGTGTGTGGTCTGGTAGCCCCAGTTGACTGCATTCTGATTGGTCTGTCATCCCCATTTAACTGCGTTGTGATTGGTGTGTGTGGTCTGGTATCCCCATTTAACTGCGTTGTGATTGGTCTGGTATCCCCATTTAACTGCGTTGTGATTGGTCTGGTATCCCCATTTAGCTGCGTTGTGATTGGCTCTCTCTCTCTCTCTCTCTCTCTCTCTCTCTCTCTCTCTCTCTCTCTCTCTCTCTCTCTCTCTCACTAGTCTGTCACTAGTCTGTCACAGGGCTTTAACCCCAATCCAACTCCTTTATGCAGAGAGGCATCCGGTCCCATTTTTAGAGTCTTTGGTATGACTCGACCCGGGGATTGAACTCCCAACCTTCTGTTCAAAAGCAGACACTCTAACCACTGAGAGGTGGCTGTCTATGCCCCCAGTTAACTGTGTTGTGATTGGTCTGGTATCCCCAGTTAACTGTGTTGTGATTGGTGTGTGTGGTCTGGTATCCCCAGTTAACTGTGTTGTGATTGGTGTGTGTGGTCTGGTAGCCCCAGTTAACTGCGTTGTGATTGGTGTGTGTGGTCTGGTATCCCCATTTAACTGTGTTGTGATTGGTGTGTGTGGTCTGGTATCCCCAGTTAACTGTGTTGTGATTGGTGTGTGTGGTCTGGTAGCCCCAGTTGACTGCGTTGTGATTGGTGTGTGTGGTCTGGTATCCCCAGTTAACTGCGTTGTGATTGGTCTGGTATCCCCAGTTAACTGCGTTGTGATTGGTGTGTGTGGTCTGGTATCCCCAGTTAACTGTGTTGTGATTGGTGTGTGTGGTCTGGTAGCCCCAGTTAACTGCATTGTGATTGGTGTGTGTGGTCTGGTATCCCCATTTAACTGTGTTGTGATTGGTGTGTGTGGTCTGGTATCCCCAGTTAACTGTGTTGTGATTGGTGTGTGTGGTCTGGTATCCCCAGTTAACTGCGTTGTGATTGGTCTGGTATCCCCAGTTAACTGCGTTGTGATTGGTGTGTGTGGTCTGGTATCCCCAGTTAACTGTGTTGTGATTGGTGTGTGTGGTCTGGTAGCCCCAGTTAACTGCGTTGTGATTGGTGTGTGTGGTCTGGTAGCCCCAGTTAACTGCGTTGTGATTGGTGTGTGTGGTCTGGTAGCCCCAGTTGACTGCATTCTGATTGGTCTGTCATCCCCATTTAACTGCGTTGTGATTGGTGTGTGTGGTCTGGTATCCCCAGTTAACTGTGTTGTGATTGGTGTGTGTGGTCTGGTAGCCCCAGTTAACTGCGTTGTGATTGGTGTGTGTGGTCTGGTAGCCCCAGTTGACTGCATTCTGATTGGTCTGTCATCCCCATTTAACTGCGTTGTGATTGGTGTGTGTGGTCTGGTATCCCCAGTTAACTGTGTTGTGATTGGTGTGTGTGGTCTGGTAGCCCCAGTTGACTGCGTTGTGATTGGTGTGTGTGGTCTGGTATCCCCAGTTAACTGCGTTGTGATTGGTCTGGTATCCCCAGTTAACTGCGTTGTGATTGGTGTGTGTGGTCTGGTATCCCCAGTTAACTGTGTTGTGATTGGTGTGTGTGGTCTGGTAGCCCCAGTTAACTGCGTTGTGATTGGTGTGTGTGGTCTGGTAGCCCCAGTTGACTGCATTCTGATTGGTCTGTCATCCCCATTTAACTGCGTTGTGATTGGTGTGTGTGGTCTGATATCCCCATTTAACTGCGTTGTGATTGGTCTGGTATCCCCATTTAACTGCGTTGTGATTGGTCTGGTATCCCCATTTAACTGCGTTGTGATTGGTCTGGTATCCCCATTTAACTGCGTTGTGATTGGTGTGTGTGGTCTGGTATCCCCATTTAGCTGCGTTGTGATTGGTCTGGTATTCCCATTTAGCTGCGTTGTGATTGGTCTGGTATCGTAAACGATGGAAACAACCCTCATGTTAAAGGAACACAGTTTGTAAATCAAGACAGTGTATATCCACCACAGATTGTATTTTGATGTATTTCTGATTTCCTTTTTCTTCTGGTTGATGTTTTCCTAGTTGCCCTTTTTCCTCAAACATCCACAAATCAAAGCCTTTACGTTGGAAATGGATTAAAAATGTATATATGCCTTCATTTCTCAAACAATTGGTTACGTCTCCAGGGCCTCTGCCCTCCTCTGTGTAGTTCTGTTTCTGATTGGTGTTCTTTCTCTCAGGGGCCTCCCCTCCTCACCCTTCCAGTCTGGTGTTTCTGATTGGTGTTCCCTCTCTCAGGGGCCTCCTCTCCTCACCCTTCCAGTCTGGTGTTTCTGATTGGTGTTCCCTCTCTCAGGGGCCTCCCCTCCTCACCCTACCAGTCTGGTGTTTCTGATCGGTTTTCTCTCTCTCAGGGGCCTCCCCTCCTCACCCTACCAGTCTGGTGTTTCTGATTGGTGTTCCCTCTCTCAGGGGCCTCCCCTCCTCACCAGTCTGGTGTTTCTGATTGGTGTTCTCTCTCTCAGGGGCCTCCCCTCCTCACCTTTGGTGTGGTGGTTTCTCTGCTTCCCTCCTCCTTCCCTCCTCCTTCCCGCTTCCTTCCCTCCTCCTTCCAGCCTCCTTCCCTCCTCCTTCCCTCCTCCTTCCAGCCTCCTTCCCTCCTCCTTCCCTCCTCCTTCCTGCCTCCTTCCAGCCTCCTTCCCTCCTCCTTCCAGCCTCCTTCCCTCCTTCTTCCCTCCTCCTTCCCGCCTCCTTCCCTCCTCCTTCCCGCCTCCTTCCCTCCTCCTTCCAGCCTCCTTCCCTCCTCCTTCCCTCCTCCTTCCCGCCTCCTTCCCTCCTCCTTCCAGCCTCCTTCCCTCCTCCTTCCCTCCTCCTTCCCTCCTCCTTCCGCCTCCTTCCCTCCTCCTTCCCTCCTCCTTCCCGCCTCCTTCCAGCCTCCTTCCCGCCTCCTTCCGTCCTTCCAGCCTCCTTCCCTCCTCCTTCCCGCCTCCTTCCAGCCTCCTTCCCTCCTCCTTCCCGCCTCCTTCCCGCCTCACAACTCTACTCTGCTTCTTGTCACTACATGAACTTCAGCAAGACAAAGGAGCTGATCGTGGACTACAGGAAACATCCACGTGTTTGGGGCTGCAGTGAAACGGGTCGGGAGCTTTCAAGTTCCTCGTTGTCTACAGCACTAAGGGAATGAACGTGGTCCACATACGCCCCTCAGGAGCCTGAAAAGATCTTCCCCCTCAGGAGGCTGAAAATATCTTCCCCCTCAGGAGGCTGAAAAGATCTTCCCCCTCAGGAGGCTGAAAAGATCTTCCCCCTCAGGAGGCTGAAAAGATCTTCCCCCTCAGGAGGCTGAAAAGATCTTCCCCCTCAGGAGGCTGAAAAGATCTTCCCCCTCAGGAGGCTGAAAAGATCTTCCCCCTCAGGAGGCTGAAAAGATCTTCCCCCTCAGGAGGCTGAATAGATTTGGCGTGGATCATCAGATGCTCAAAAAGTTCTACAGCTGCACTATTGAGAGCATTTTTGGCTGGCTGCATCGCCGCCTGGTATGGCAACTGCAACCTGACCGCAAGGCGCTACAGAGGGTAGTGGGTACGAACTCCCTGCCACCCGGAACCTCTATACCAGGCGGTGTCAGAGGGAGGTCCAAAAAAGAAGAAGAAAAAATTGTCAAAGACTCCAGCCGTCCAAGTCATAGATTGTTCTGTCAGTCTATACCTGTTGTTTTACGAAGCGTGTGACAAATAACATTTGATGCTATCTGACCAAAACGATCAGCTCTCTCCTCTACATCAACACAGGTCATCTTGGTAGGGTAGCATACAATACAGGAACCCTATGGGTTAAACAGGTGTCAATGGTACATCTGGGAGGAGGGCTGTCTGACAGCAAGGAAGTATAATTGTTATCATTAGGTCTATTATTTCTAGTTGTAATTCATGCCAGTTATAGCAGGCGGTGCAGTTGTGGGGATAGATGTCTCCGGTTCTGTTTTCATGATCTTTTCACAGCTAGTGGATATGAGGACATGTGAACATTCATTCATACATACCAGTATTTCTTACACAAGAAAACGTGTCTGTATAATATGTTTTTATTTTTTTACAGTTCCAGTGGCTGCAAATGTAATTAATTTCAGTAGCAATCATTGTAGTAGCTTTTCAGATCAAATACCCAGGAGCACTCCTACCAAACTAATCCATTCCCTCAAATACAAACACTCTAACATATTCCCCCTTCCCCTTTCTCTCTCTCTCTCTCTCTCTCTCTCTCTCTCTCTCTCTCTCTCTCTCTCTCTCTCTCTCTCTCTCTCTCTCTCTCTGTGTCTCTCTCTCTCTCTCTCTCTCTCTCTCTCTCTCTGTCTCTCTCTCTCCCTCTCTCTCTCTGTCTCTCTCTCTCTCTCTCTCTCTCTCTCTCTCTCTCTCTCTCTCTCTCTCTCTCTCTCTCTCTCTCTCTCTCTCTCTCTCTCTCTCTCTCTCTCTCTCTCTCTCTCTCTCTCTCTCTCTCTCTCTCTCTCTCTCTCTCTCCCTCTCGCTCTCTTTAATTCAATTCAATGGGCTTCATTGGCATGGGAAACATGTGTTAATATTGCCAAAGTAAGTGAAGTAGATAATAAACAAAAGTTAAATAAACAATCAAATTAACAGTAAACATTACACTCACAAAATTTCCAAAAGAATAAATACATTTAAAAAGGTCATATTATGTGCAAATATTTAAAGTACAAAAGGGAAAATAAATAAACATAAATATAGGTTGTATTTACAATGGTGTTTGTTCTTCACTGGTTGGCCTTTTGTTGTTGCAAAAGGTCACACATCTTGCTGCTGTGATGGCACACTGTGTTATTTCACCCAGTAGATATGGGAGTTTATCAAAATTGGGTTTGTTTTCAGATTCTACGTGGGTCTATGTGATCTGAGGGAAATATGTGTCTCTAATATGGTCTTACATTTGGCAGGAGGTTAGGAAGTGCAGCTCAGTTTCCACCTCATTTTGTGGGCAGTGAGCACATAGCCTGTCTTCTCTTGAGAGCCATGTCTGCCTACGGCGGCCTTTCTCAATAGCAAGGCTATGCTCACTGAGTCTGTACATAGTCAAAGCTTTCCTTAAGTTTGGGTCAGTCACAGTGGTCAGGTATTCTGCCGCTGTGTACTCTCTGTGTAGGGCCAAATAGCATTCTAATTTGCTCTGTTTTTTTGTTAATTCTTTCCAATGTGTCAAGTAATTATCTTTTTGTTTTCTTCGATTTGGTTGGGTCTAATTGTGCTGCTGTCCTGAGGGCTCTGTGGGGTCTGTTTGTGTTTGTGAACAGAGCCCCAGGACCAGCTTGCTTAGGGGACTCTTCTCCAGGTTCATCTCTCTGTAGGTGATGGATTTGTTATGGAAGGTTTGGGAATCACTTCCTTTTAGGTGGTTGTAGAATTTAACGTCTCTTTTCTGGATTTTGATAATTAGTGGGTATCGGCCTAATTCTGCTCTGCATGCATTATTTTGTGTTTTACGTTGTACACGGAGAATATTTTTGCCGAGTTCCTCATGCAGAGTCTCAATTTGGTGTTTGTCCCATTTTGTGAATTCTTGGTTGGTCAGTGGCCCCAAGACCTCACAACCATAAAGGGCAATGGGCTCTATAACTGATTCAAGTATTTTTAGCCAGGTCCTAATTGGTATGTCAAATTTTATGTTCCTTTTGATAGCATAGAAGGCCCTTCTTGCCTTGTCTCTCAGATCGTTCACAGCTTTGTGGAAGTTACCTGTGGCGCTGATGTTTAGGCCGAGGTATGTATAGTTTGTGTTTCTTGATGGAATTTATATTTGTGGTCCTGGCAACTGGACCTTTTTTGGAACACCATTATTTTTGTCTTACTGAGATTTACTGTCATGGCCCAGGTCTGACAGAATCTGTGCAGAAGATCTAGGTGCTGCTGTAGGCCCTCCGGGATGCTGGCCTTCTAGGCAGAGTTGCAAAGAAAAAGACATCTCAGACTGGCCAATGAAAATACAAAATTAAGATGGGCAAAGGAACACAGACACTGGACAGAGGAACTGTGCCTGGAAGACCAGCATCCCGGAGCCGTCTCTTCGGCGTTGACTTTGAGACTGGTGTTTTGCCGGTACTTATTAATGAAGCTGGGGGGGGTCTTTTCTGTCTGGATTGTGTGAACTAGCTCTCTGAGCTCCACCATGTGCCTCTTCAGCTCTGTGAATGTATCCCTCTCAGTGATGGAGGAGCAGTGCATTGTGGGACCTGGGTGTGTTCCGTGCTGAGGGACGAGGGAGTAATGGGGGAGGGGACCAGGGGGATGGACGAGGGAGTAGAGGGGGGGGACCAACAGGGAGGGACGAGGGAGTAGTGGGGGAGGAGACCAACTGGGAGGGACGAGGGAATAGTGGGGGAGGAGACCAATGGGGAGGGATGAGGGAGTAGTGGGGGAGGAGACCAACGGGGAGGGACGAGGGAGTAGTGGGGGAGGAGACCAATGGGGAGGGACGTGGGAGTAGTGGCGGGGGGGGGGCCAACGGGGAGGGACGAGGGAGTAGTGGGGGAGGAGACCAACTGGGAGGGACGAGGGAATAGTGGGGGAGGAGACCAATGGGGAGGGACGAGGGAGTAGTGGGAGAGGAGACCAACGGGGAGGGACGAGGGAGTAGTGGGGGAGGAGACCAACGGGGAGGGACGGGGAGGTGGGGGAGGGGACCAACGGGAGGGATGGGGAGTAGGGGGACCAACGGGGAGGGACGAGGGAGTAGTGGGGGAGGAGACCAACGGGGAGGGACGTGGGAGTAGTGGGGGAGGGGACCAACGGGGAGGGACGAGGGAGTAGTGGGGGAGGAGACCAACGGGGAGGAACGTGGGAGTAGTGGGGGAGGGGACCAACGGGGAGGGACGTGGGAGTAGTGGGGGAGGAGACCAACGGGGAGGGACGAGGGAGTAGTGAGGGTGGGGACCAACGGGGAGGGACGTGGGAGTAGTGGGGGAGGGGTACAATGGGGAGGGACGAGGGAGTAGTGGGAGAGGATTCCATCTTGGAATCCATTTGACCGGGGCCCATAGGGAATAGGGTGCACGACATTTGACCGGGGTCCATAGGGAAAATGGTGCACTACATTTGACTGGGACCCATAGGGAATAGGGTGCACTTCTTTAGACCAGGGCCCATAGGAAAAAAGGGTGCACTACATTTGACCGGGGCCCATAGGGAATAGGGTGCACTACTTTAGACCAGGGCCCATAGGGAATAGGGTGCACTACTTTAGACTAGCGTCCATAGGGAATAGGGTGCACTACTTTAGACCAGGGCCCATAGGGAATAGGGTGCACTACTTTAGACTAGCGTCCATAGGGAATAGGGTTACACTACTTTAGACCAGGGCCCATAGGGAATAGGGTTACACTACTTTAGACCAGGGCCCATAGGGAATAGGGTTACACTACTTCATACCAGGGCCCATAGGGAATAGGGTGCACTACATTTGACCGGGGCGCATAGGGAATAGGGTTACACTACTTCATACCAGGGCCCATAGGGAATAGGGTTACACTACTTTAGACCAGGGCCCATAGGGAATAGGGTTACACTACTTCATACCAGGGCCCATAGGGAATAGGGTGCACTACATTTGACCGGGGCCCATAGGTAATAGGGTGCACTTCTTTATACCAGGGCCCATAGGGAATAGGGTGCACTTCTTTATACCAGGGCCCATAGGTAATAGGGTGCACTACTTTATACCAGGGCCCGTAGGGAATAGGGTGCATTACTTTATACCAGGGCCCATAGGGAATAGGGTGCACTACATTTGACCGGGGCCGATAGGGAATAGGGTGCACTACATTTGACCGGAGCCCATAGGGAATAGGGTGCACTAATTTAGACCAAGGCCCATAGGGAATAGGGTGCACTACATTTGACCGGGACCCATAGGGAATAGGGTGCACTACTTTAGACCAGGGCCCATAGGGAATAGGGTGCACTAATTTAGACCAGGGCCCATAGGGAATAGGGTGCACTAATTTAGACTAGCGCCCATAGGGAATAGGGTGCACTACTTTAGATCAGCGCCCATAGGGAATAGGGTGCACTACTTTAGACCAGCGCCCATAGGGAATAGGGTGCACTACTTTAGACCAGCGCCCATAGGGAATAGGGTGCACTACTTTAGACCAGCGCCCATAGGGAATAGGGTGCACTACTTTAGACCAGCGCCCATAGGGAATAGGGTGCACTACTTTAGACCAGCGCCCACAGGGAATAGGGTCCTGTTTGGTACGCAGCCTGTGAGACTAACTTACCAAGCTCCATTCTCCGTCTACAAAGCTGATGCTTGTTGATGCTCCTCTGTAAGCTACTTACCCAGAGACAGCCCATGGTGGAAATCTCAAAACACTGGTGCTACTGTAAAAATACCCCTGGCCCTTTGCCGTGTTTGGTAAGCCCCACCTTCTGGGAAGCAGATAGGAGGTGCAGATTGGGGGAGGGCCTGCGGGGGATTTTATTTGTCCCCACAAGTTTTCAGAGTTAAATAAATGTTTTTGTTTTTAATTGTTGGACATACAAGACTGTAAAAACACCAGCAAATCGTGTCCAAGTGATCTTACATTTGTGTTCCTGAAGTGTTCCTGAGGTAGTCCTGATGTTTTCCTGAAGTATTCCTGAAGTTTTCCTGAAGTATTCCTGATGTATTCCTGAAGTATTCCTGAAGTATTCCTGAAGTAAAGTATAAAGAGATACAGTGTCTTCAGAAAGTATATACACTTCTTTCCTTTGCAGATGGTCTATGTTGATAGTACCTCTATATACATATTGTCTCTGTTGATATAACCTCTATATACAGATGGTCTCTGTTGATAGAACCTCTATTTACAGATGGTCTCTGTTGATATAACCTCTATATGCAGATGGTCTCTGTTGATAGAACCTCTGTTTACAGATGGTCTCTGTTGATAGAGGGTTCATGAAGAGGTGGAGTGTCTGATGGTCATTTGGGCTGCTTCCTGCTTCCTGCTTCCTGCTTGGTGGTTGGTGGTTGTTTTTTATGGCACTATGAGAAGGTGGTGTTGGACTGGAGCCCCTGTCCTTCCCAGCAGACCCCTGCACCAATCAGACTGGAGGATATTAAGTGACCTAACGATTGAGGAGGTCACACACACAACTGTGTTACAAAGTCAGGTTCAATCTGTTTGGGAGAGGTTCCATCCAGTCCCATGCTGTATAGGGAGTCAGGAATAAACCAGCGTCTGTCATAAGGTCGCTGTGATATTGTTGTGATATTGCTGTGATATTACTGTGATATCGCTGTGATATTGTTGTGATATCGCTGTGATATTACTGTGATATCGCTGTGATATTGTTATGATATTGCTGTGATATTGCTGTGATATTGCTGTGATATTACTGTGATATTGCTGTGATATTGCTGTGATATTACTGTGATATTGCTGTGATATTGCTGTGATATTGCTGTGATATCGCTGTGATATCGTTGTGATATCGCTGTGATATCGCTGTGATATCGCTGTGATATTGTACATTGTGCTCTGACCAAGGATCTTGGTCCAAAATGGAACATGATTGAAGGGCACTAAAGTTGCCAAAACATGTCAGTCTATGGGAGCGATGGGAGAAGGATCTCTGTGAGTTTGGACCCTGCATTTGTTCAGCAGGGC
>NC_060183.1:5568096-5580596 GCF_021184085.1 Oncorhynchus gorbuscha
AACCAAAGCCAGGGTTTAGCTGGTTGAAGTTGGCTTTTGTACGCACGCACAGACAGACAGACAGACAGACAGACAGACAGACAGACAGACAGACAGACAGACAGACAGACAGACAGACAGACAGACAGACAGACAGACAGACAGACAGACAGACAGACAGACAGACAGACACAGACAGACAGACACAGACAGACAGACAGACAGACAGACAGACAGACAGACAGACAGACAGACAGACAGACAGACAGACAGACAGACAGACAGACAGACAGACAGACAGACAGACAGACAGACAGACAGACAGACAGACAGACAGACAGACAGACAGACAGACAGACAGACACACAGACAGACAGACACACAGACAGACAGACTCCTACACACACACACACACACACACACACACACACACACACACACACACACACACACACACACACACACACACACACACACACACACACACACACACACACACACACACACACACACACACACACACCTCACACTAAATAATGGATCACATCTTTGTTAAATTATCCAGGAAATTGTTTACTGTGCTTCGCTAACACAGGTGTTTTTACGATACTGACTCCTGGAGGCTGGAGGAGAATGAAACTATAAACCCAAGATAAAATTAAGACCGTCTCCCTCCTCCTCCCCCAGTCTCCCTTCTCCTCCCCCAGTCTCCCTTCTCCTCCCCCAGTCTCCCTCCTCCTCCCCCAGTCTCCCTCCTCCTCCCCCAGTCTCCCTCCTCCTCCTCCCCCAGTCTCCCTCCTCCTCCTCCCCCAGTCTCCCTCCTCCTCCTCCTCCAGTCTCCCTCCTCCCTCCTCCCCCAGTCTCCCTCCTCCTCCCCCAGTCTCCCCCACATTAAGCTGTTAAAAGATAAAAGACCGTCTCTCCCCCTCATCACTCCTCCCTCCTCCCCCACATTAGGCTATCTGTCTCATTCTGTCTGTCTCACTCTGTCTTTTTCTCTCTCTCCATCTCCTCCTCCCTTCACCACTGGCTAGACTGTGATGGCTTAATGTATTTGTTATTGACCCGGTAGTGATATGTTAGTCCATTATTGACCCGGTAGTGATATGTTAGTCCATTATTGACCCGGTAGTGATATGTTAGTCCATTATTGACCCGGTAGTGATATGTTAGTCCATTATTGACCCGGTAGTGATATGTTAGTCCATTATTGACCCGGTAGTGATATGTTAGTCCATCATTATTGACCCGGTAGTGATATGTTAGTCCATCATTATTGACCCGGTAGTGATATGTTAGTCCATTATTGACCCGGTAGTGATATGTTAGTCCATCATTATTGACCCGGTAGTGATATGTTAGTCCATTATTGACCCGGTAGTGATATGTTAGTCCATTATTGACCCGGTAGTGATATGTTAGTCCATCATTATTGACCCGGTAGTGATATGTTAGTCCATCATTATTGACCCGGTAGTGATATGTTAGTCCATTATTGACCCGGTAGTGATATGTTAGTCCATTATTGACCCGGTAGTGATATGTTAGTCCATTATTGACCCGGTAGTGATATGTTAGTCCATTATTGACCCGGTAGTGATATGTTAGTCCATTATTGACCCGGTAGTGATATGTTAGTCCATCATTATTGACCCGGTAGTGATATGTTAGTCCATTATTGACCCGGTAGTGATATGTTAGTCCATTATTGACCCGGTAGTGATATGTTAGTCCATTATTGACCCGGTAGTGATATGTTAGTCCATCATTATTGACCCGGTAGTGATATGTTAGTCCATCATTATTGACCCGGTAGTGATATGTTAGTCCATTATTGACCCGGTAGTGATATGTTAGTCCATCATTATTGACCCGGTAGTGATATGTTAGTCCATTATTGACCCGGTAGTGATATGTTAGTCCATTATTGACCCGGTAGTGATATGTTAGTCCATCATTATTGACCCGGTAGTGATATGTTAGTCCATCATTATTGACCCGGTAGTGATATGTTAGTCCATTATTGACCCGGTAGTGATATGTTAGTCCATTATTGACCCGTAGTGATATGTTAGTCCATTATTGACCCGGTAGTGATATGTTAGTCCATTATTGACCCGGTAGTGATATGTTAGTCCATTATTGACCCGGTAGTGATATGTTAGTCCATCATTATTGACCCGGTAGTGATATGTTAGTCCATCATTATTGACCCGGTAGTGATATGTTAGTCCATTATTGACCCGGTAGTGATATGTTAGTCCATTATTGACCCGGTAGTGATATGTTAGTCCATTATTGACCCGGTAGTGATATGTTAGTCCATTATTGACCCGGTAGTGATATGTTAGTCCATCATTATTGACCCGGTAGTGATATGTTAGTCCATCATTATTGACCCGGTAGTGATATGTTAGTCCATTATTGACCCGGTAGTGATATGTTAGTCCATCATTATTGACCCGGTAGTGATATGTTAGTCCATTATTGACCCGGTAGTGATATGTTAGTCCATCATTATTGACCCGGTAGTGATATGTTAGTCCATTATTGACCCGGTAGTGATATGTTAGTCCATTATTGACCCGGTAGTGATATGTTAGTGACATTTTGGGTTGTGGTTGGTGTATCATCATCTGCTTAGTTCATAGTTGCTGCTGGGTTCATAGTTCTGCTGAGTTCATAGTGCTGCTGGGATCATAGTGCCGCTGGGTTCATAGTGCCGCTGGGTTCATAGTGCTGCTAGTTGCTGGGTTCATAGTGCTGCTGGGATCATAGTGCCGCTGGGTTCATAGTGCTGCTGGGTTCATAGTGCTGCTGGGTTCATAGTGCCGCTGGGTTCATAGTGCTGCTAGTTGCTGCTGGGTTCATAGTGCTGCTGGGTTCATAGTGCCGCTGGGTTCATAGTGCCGCTGGGTTCATAGTGCCGCTGGGTTCATAGTGCCGCTGGGTTCATAGTGCCGCTGGGTTCATAGTGCTGCTGGGTTCATAGTTGCTGCTGGGTTCATAGTGCTGCTGGGATCATAGTGCTGCTGGGTTCATAGTGCTGCTGGGTTCATAGTGCTGCTGGGTTCATAGTGCTGCTAGTTGCTGGGTTCATAGTGCTGCTGGGTTCATAGTGCTGCTAGTTGCTGGGTTCATAGTGCTGCTGGGTTCATAGTGCTGCTAGTTGCTGGGTTCATAGTGCTGCTGGGTTCATAGTGCTGCTGGGTTCATAGTGCTGCTGGGTTCATAGTGCTGCTAGTTGCTGGGTTCATAGTGCTGCTGGGTTCATAGTGCTGCTGGGTTCATAGTGCTGCTGGGTTCATAGTGCCGCTGGGTTCATAGTGCCGCTGGGTTCATAGGGCTGCTGGGTTCATAGTGCTGCTAGTTGCTGGGTTCATAGTGCTGCTGGGTTCATAGTGCTGTTAGTTGCTGGGTTCATAGTGCTGCTGGGTTCATAGTGCTGCTGGGTTCATAGTGCCGCTGGGTTCATAGTGCCGCTGGGTTCATAGTGCCGCTGGGTTCATAGTGCTGCTAGTTGCTGGGTTCATAGTGCTGCTAGTTGCTGGGTTCATAGTGCCGCTGGGTTCATAGTGCCGCTGGGTTCATAGTGCCGCTGGGTTCATAGTGCCGCTGGGTTCATAGTGCTGCTGGGTTCATAGTGCTGCTGGGTTCATAGTGCTGCTGGGTTCATAGTGCTGCTGGGTTCATAGTGCCGCTGGGTTCATAGTGCCGCTGGGTTCATAGTGCCGCTGGGTTCATAGTGCTGCTGGGTTCATAGTGCTGCTGGGTTCATAGTGCTGCTGGGTTCATAGTGCCGCTGGGTTCATAGTGCTGCTGGGTTCATAGTGCTGCTGGGTTCATAGTGCTGCTGGGTTCATAGTGCTGCTAGTTGCTGGGTTCATAGTGCTGCTGGGTTCTGGGTTCATAGTGCAGCTAGATTCTGGGTTCATAGTGCCGCTAGATTCTGGGTTCATAGTGCTGCTAGTTTCTGGGTTCATAGTGCTGCTAGATTCTAGGTTCATAGTGCTGCTAGTTTCTGGGTTCATAGTGCTGCTAGTTTCTGGGTTCATAGTGCAGCTAGTTCTGGGTTCATAGTGCTGCTGGGTTCATAGTGCAGCTAGTTTCTGGGTTCATAGTTTATATAGTTTCTGGGTTCATAGTGCTGCTAGTTTCTGGGTTCATAGTGCTGCTAGTTTCTGGGTTCATAGTGCTGCTAGTTTCTGGGTTCATAGTGCAGCTAGTTTCTGGGTTCATAGTGCAGCTAGTTTCTGGGTTCATAGTGCAGCTAGTTTCTGGGTTCATAGTGCTGCTTACTATAGTTCCATAGTAAGGTTAGTAAAACAGTGAGAATGACTGTCTGTCTGTGGATGTGTTTCAGGCTTTACAGGGTCAGTCATAGTAGTATGATAGGTGTTGTTTTACAGGGTCAGTCATAGTAGTATGATAGGTGTTGTTTTACAGGGTCAGTTATAGTAGTATGATAGGTGTTGTTTTACAGTAGTAGTATGATAGGTGTTGTTTTACAGGGTCAGTCATAGTAGTATGATAGGTGTTGTTTTACAGGGTCAGTCATAGTAGTATGATAGGTGTTGTTTTATCATAGTAGTATGTTTTAGGTGTTGTTTTAGGTCAGTTATAGTAGTATGATAGGTGTTGTTTTACAGGGTCAGTCATAGTAGTATGATAGGTGTTGTTTTACAGGGTCAGTCATAGTAGTATGATAGGTGTTGTTTTACAGGGTCAGTTATAGTAGTATGATAGGTGTTGTTTTACAGGGTCAGTCATAGTAGTATGATAGGTGTTGTTTTACAGGGTCAGTCATAGTAGTATGATAGGTGTTGTTTTACAGGGTCAGTCATAGTAGTATGATAGGTGTTGTTTTACAGGGTCAGTCATAGTAGTATGATAGGTGTTGTTTTACAGGGTCAGTCATAGTAGTATGATAGGTGTTGTTTTACAGGGTCAGTCATAGTAGTATGATAGGTGTTGTTTTACAGGGTCAGTCATAGTAGTATGATAGGTGTTGTTTTACAGGGTCAGTTATAGTAGTATGATAGGTGTTGTTTTACAGGGTCAGTCATAGTAGTATGATAGGTGTTGTTTTACAGGGTCAGTCATAGTAGTATGATAGGTGTTGTTTTACAGGCTCAGTCACAGTAGTGCAGTGCCCCTGGAGCATATTTAGGTTAAGTGCCTTGCCTTGGTATTTGAACCAGTGACCTTTTGTTTGCTGGCCCGACGCAGGAACCGCTCGACGCCAATTTGTCCAAAATGGTTCTCTATGAATGGGTTGGTGATCTCTCACAGACAGACACAGCGAGAGCCTCTCTCTGTCTCTCTGTCTCTCTCTCATTCTCTCTCTCTCTCTCTCTCTCTCTCTGTCTCTCTCTCTCTCTGTTTCTCTCTCTCTCTGTTTCTCTCTCTCTCTCTCTCTCTCCTCTCTCTCATCCCTCTCTCTCATTCTCTCTCTCTCGGTCTCTCTCTGTCTCATTCTCTCTTGTTTTTTCTCTGATCTATTTGGTGTGTACATTAATCAAAATTCTCTCTGTTTCTCTCTGCCTTGTTCTGTCTCCATCTCTGTCTCCCTGTTTCTCTCTGCCTTGTTCTGTCTCCATCTCTGTCTCTCTGCCTTGTTCTGTCTCCATCTCTGTCTCCCTGTTTCTCTCTGCCTTGTTCTGTCTCCATCTCTGTCTCTCTGTCTCTATCTGCCTTGTTCTGTCTCCATCTCTGTCTCTCTGTCTCTCTCTGCCTTGTTTTGTCTCCATCTCTGTCTCCCTGTTTCTCTCTGCCTTGTTCTGTCTCCATCTCTGTCTCTCTGTCTCTCTCTGCCTTGTTCTGTCTCCATCTCTGTCTCCCTGTTTCTCTCTGCCTTGCTCTGTCTCCATCTCTGTCTCTCTGTCTCTCTCTGCCTTGTTCTGTCTCCATCTCTGTCTCTCTGTCTCTATCTGCCTTGTTCTATCTGCCTTGTTCTGTCTCCATCTCTGTCTCTCTGTCTCTCTCTGCCTTGTTCTGTCTCCATCTCTGTCTCTCTGTCTCTCTCTGCCTTGTTCTGTCTCCACCTCTGTCTCTATGTCTCTCTCTGCCTTGTTCTGTCTCCATCTCTGTCTCTCTGTCTCTCTCTGCCTTGTTCTGTCTCCATCTCTGTCTCCCTGTCTCTCTCTGCCTTGTTCTGTCTCCATCTCTGTCTCCCTGTCTCTCTCTGCCTTGTTCTGTCTCCATCTCTGTCTCCCTGTCTCTCTCTGTCTCCATCTCTGTCTCCCTGTCTCTCTCTGCCTCCATCTCTGTCTCCCTGTCTCTCTCTGCCTTGTTCTGTCTCCATCTCTGTCTCCCTGTCTCTATCTGCCTTGTTCTGTCTCCATCTCTGTATCCCTGTCTCTCTCTGCCTTGTTCTGTCTCCATCTCTGTCTCCCTGTCTCTCTCTGCCTCCATCTCTGTCTCCCTGTCTCTCTCTGCCTTGTTCTGTCTCCATCTCTGTCTCCCTGTCTCTCTCTGCCTCCATCTCTGTCTCCCTGTCTCTCTCTGCCTTGTTCTGTCTCCATCTCTGTCTCCCTGTCTCTCTCTGCCTCCATCTCTGTCTCCCTGTCTCTCTCTGCCTTGTTCTGTCTCCATCTCTGTCTCCCTGTCTCTCTCTGCCTCCATCTCTGTCTCCCTGTCTCTCTCTGCCTTGTTCTGTCTCCATCTCTGTCTCCCTGTCTCTCTGCATGCATTATTTTGTACTGTCTTTTGTAGATTTTCTATTGGGGTTTTCTCCCAATGCTTATAATCATAATTACCGGTTGGACTTCAATCTTTGCTTCCATATAGTAACAATTGGTAAAATTACACCATTGAATATTTTGAACTAGATTTGGATAGGAATATTTTATTTTTTTATGGAGTAAAATGCTTTGTGGGCTTTTTCTTTTAGTGCATTCAATGCCAGACCAAGTCCACCAATGGCACTGATATTTAGTTCCAGGTAGTTGTACCATTGGGCCTGTTCCAGGTAGTTGTACCATTGGGCCTGTTCCAGGTAGTTGTACCATTGGGCCTGTTCCAGGTAGTTGTACCATTGGGCCTGTTCCAGGTAGTTGTACCATTGGGCCTGTTCCAGGTAGTTGTACCATTGGGCCTGTTCCAGGTAGTTGTACCATTGGGCCTGTTCCAGGTAGTTGTACCATTGGGCCTGTTCAACCATGGTATTTCCTCATTTGAAGGAGTGTCTGCTGCTCTGATACCTGGCCGTTTTCTGCAAAATCACAACATAGTTAAAAAAAAAAACGTTGGTGTTGATTGTCCAGTTGATAATTTATTCCTAAAGAATGTTAAATTGTTCCTGTAGACCTTGATCTGTTGGCGACAGTAGGTCATCTGATCTGTTGGGGACAGTAGGTCATCTGATCTGTTGGCGACAGTAGGTCATCTGATCTGTTGGCGACAGTAGGTCATCTGATCTGTTGGCGACAGTAGGTCATCTGATCTGTTGGGGACAGTAGGTCATCTGATCTGTTGGGGACAGTAGGTCATCTGATCTGTTGGGGACAGTAGGTCATCTGATCTGTTGGGGACAGTAGGTCATCTGATCTGTTGGGGACAGTAGGTCATCTGATCTGTTGGGGACAGTAGGTCATCTGATCTGTTGGCGACAGTAGGTCATCTGATCTGTTGGCGACAGTAGGTTATCTGGGTAGATCTTGATCTGTTGGTGACAGTAGGTCATCTGATCTGTTGGGGACAGTAGGTCATCTGATCTGTTGGCGACAGTAGGTCATCTGGGTAGATCTTGATCTGTTGGTGACAGTAGGTCATCTGGGTAGATCTGGATCTGTTGGTGACAGTAGGTCATCTGGGTAGATCTGGATCTGTTGGTGACAGTAGGTCATCTGGGTAGATCTTGATCTGTTGGTGACAGTAGGTCATCTGGGTAGATCTTGATCTGTTGGTGACAGTAGGTCAAGGTCATCTGATCTGTTGGTGATAGTAGGACAAAGTAATCTGTTGGCGACAGTAGGTCATCTGGGTAGATCTTGATCTGACCTCATCTTTGATGGTGAGTCCAGGGGCTGCAGATCGGGCCAACAACACTGATAATTCATTGATGTAGATGTTGAACAGGGTTGGACTTAAACTGCACCCTTGTCTCACTCCTCGCCCTTTTGTAAAAAACTTAGTTATTTTATTGGTCAGTTTAACCTCTCTAGGGTATGTGGGACGGTAGCGTCTCACCTCGTCAACAGCCAATGAAATTGCAGTGCACCAAATACAAAACAACAGAATCCCATAATAAAAACTTCTCAAACATACATGTCTCATACCATTTTAAAGTTGTTCTCGTTGTTAATCCCACCAAAGTGTCCGATTTCAAATATGCTTTTCAGCAAAAGCACTACAAACAATTATGTTAGGTCTCCACCAAACCACAAGAAGCACAGCCATTTTCCAGCGAAATATAGCATTCACAAAAAGCAGAAATAGAGATAAAATGAATCACTAACCTTGAATTATCTTCATCAGATGACACTCATAGGACTTCATTTTACACAATAAATGCATGTTTTGTTTGATAAAGTTCATATTTATATAAAAAAATCTGAGTTTACATTGGTTTATTAGATTCACTAGTTCCAAAAACATCAAGGGCTTTTGCATAGCCACATCATTTCAACAGAAATACTCATCATAAATGATAATACAAGTTATAAACATGGATTTACAGATATACCTCTCCTTAATGCAACCGCTGTGTCAGATTTCAAAAAAAGTTTACGGAAAAAGCAACCCATGCAATAATCTGAGACGGAGCTCAGAGCAGAAGCCAAATTAGCCGCCATGTTGGAGTCAACAGAAACCAGAAAATACATGATAAATGTTTCCTTACCTTTGATGAACTTCATCAGAATGAAGTCCTAGGAATCCTAGGTCCACAATAAATGCTTGATTTGTTCGAAAATGTCCGTTATTTATCTCCAATTAGCTACATTGGTTCGCGCGTTTGGTAAACAATTCCAAAGTCACAAAGCGCGTCCACTATAACGTGACGAAATGTCCAAAAGTTCCATACCAGTCATTAGAATCATGTCAAACGATGTGCTGAATCAATCTTTAGAATGTTGTGTACATATATCTTGATTAACGTTCCGACCGAGAATTAGAATGACTTCAGATGACCCGTGGAATGCAGGTCCTTCCCCTGTGAACGCGCATAGTGAATGCATGGTCAACTCGTGGCAGTAGTGTCTATTTCCTGTCTCATTCGACCCCCCTTCACATTAGAGTCATCAGACAAAGTTCTATTGACTGTTGACATCTAGTGGAAGGTGTAGGAAGTGAAAACTCATCCATATCTCGCTGTAATTTCAATGAGAGCTTGGTTGAAAATCTGCCACTCCCAGAAAAAATACAAACAGGAAGTGGAATTTCTCAGGTTTTTGCCTGAAATGGGCTTCCGTCCCTCTCCTCGACCCTACCTGGGCTTCCGTCCCTCTCCTCGCCCCTACCTGGGCTTCCGTCCCTCTCCTCGCCCCAACCTGGGCTTCCGTCCCTCTCCTCGCCCCAACCTGGGCTTCCGTCCCTCTCTTCACCCCAACCTGGGCTTCCATCCCTCTCCTCGCCCCAACCTGGGCTTCCGTCCCTCTCTTCACCCCAACCTGGGCTTCCATCCCTCTCCTCGCCCCAACCTGGGCTTCCATCCCTCTCCTCGCCCCAACCAGGGCTTCCGTCCCTCTCCTCGCTCCAACCTGGGCTTCCGTCCCTCTCCTCGCCCCTACCTGGGCTTCCGTCCCTCTCCTCGCCCCAACCTGGGCTTCCGTCCCTCTCCTCGCCCCCATCCTGGGCTTCCGTTCCTCTCCTCGCCCCAACCTGGGCTTCCATCCCTCTCCTCGCCCCAAGCTGGGCTTCCGTCCCTCTCCTCGCCCCAACCTGGGCTTCCGTCCCTCTCCTCGCCCCAACCTGGGCTTCCGTCCCTCCTCTCCTGGGCTTCCGTCCCCTCTCGCCCCAACTGGGCTTCCGTCCCTCTCCTCACCCCTACCTGGGCTTCCGTCCCTCTCCTCGCCCCAACCTGGGCTTCCGTCCCTCTCCTCGCCCCAACCTGGGCTTCCGTCCCTCTCCTCGCCCCAACCTGGGCTTCCGTCCCTCTCCTCGCCCCAACCTGGGCTTCCGTCCCTCTCCTCGCCCCAACCTGGGCTTCCTTCCCTCTCCTCGCCCCTACCTGGGCTTCCGTCCCTCTCCTCGCCCCAACCTGGGCTTCCGTCCCTCTCCTCGCCACAACCTGGGCTTCCGTCCCTCTCCTCGCCCCAACCTGGGCTTCCGTCCCTCTCCTCGCCCCAACCTGGGCTTCCGTCCCTCTCCTCGCTCCAACCTGAGCTTCCGTCCCTCTCCTCGCCCCAACCTGGGCTTCCGTCCCTCTCCTCGCCCCAACCTGGGCTTCCGTCCCTCTCCTCGCCCCAACCTGCCCCCCCCCCCCCCAACGCTGCTGTGGAGGATGTTGTCATAAAGTCCATCATGTCATATGGAATCAAAAGCACTCTGAAAAATCAACAAAACATCCCTTTCCTCTGTTGTTCTGATGAACATGCCGGTTTATTAGTGTGTGTGTAATGTGTGGACGTGTATCTGTTGTTATGTGTTTGGATAGAAAGACAATTAGTGTTTTTCTGAGAGCGTTATGTTGTGTGAGGAAGGTCTATATTTGGTCATTGAGAATACAGCAGAACAGTTTCCCCATGTTACTGGTGACGAATATTTCCCTGTAGTTATTAGGGTCTAATTTGTCACTTTTTTTTATATATATGGGGGTTATGAGCTGCTGGTTCCAAATATAGGGGAAGCAGCTGTCCTCCTAAACCAGGTTGAATAGTTTAAATAAGGCAGCCTGCATCTCATTAGTACTGTGTTTCAGCAATTCATTCCTGATGTTGTCACGGCCACTTGCCTTTCCAGGTTTAAGGCTTTGTATAAAGTTCAGTTGGGTTCCGGTTGTTTTTAGGTTTGTGTTTTCCTTGCATGTTATTTGGGTTTAAAGTCTTCTGATAATATTATTCCAATTATATTTCAGAGTTATCTTTCCTTATGTTGCCATGGTGAATGGCTAGGATCATTCCTCTGTTTTCCATGTAGACCATTCTTTTTCCTTATGTTGTCATGGTGAATGGCTAGGATCATTCTATTTCCTTATGTTGTCATGGTGAATGGCTAGGATCATTCTATTTCCTTATGTTGTAATGGTGAATGGCTAGGATCATTCTATTTCCTTATGTTGTCATGGTGAATGGCTAGGATCATTCTATTTCCTTATGTTGTCATGGTGAATGGCTAGGATCATTTCTATTTGCCATTGAATGTTGTCATGGTGAATGGCTAGGATCATTCTATTTCCTTATGTTGTCATGGTGAATGGCTAGGATCATTCTTTTTCCTTATGTTGTCATGGTGAATGGCTAGGATCATTCTATTTCCTTATGTTGCCATGGTGAATGGCTAGGATCATTCTATTTCCTTATGTTGTCATGGTGAATGGCTAGGATCATTCTATTTCCTTATGTTGCCATGGTGAATGGCTAGGATCATTCTATTTCCTTATGTTGTCATGGTGAATGGCTAGGATCATTCTATTTCCTTATGTTGTCATGGTGAATGGCTATGATCATTCTATTTCCTTATGTTGTCATGGTGAATGGCTATGATCATTCTATTTCCTTATGTTGTCATGGTGAATGGCTAGGATCATTCTATTTCCTTATGTTGTCATGGTGAATGGCTAGGATCATTCTATTTCCTTATGTTGTCATGGTGAATGGCTAGGATCATTCTATTTCCTTATGTTGTCATGGTGAATGGCTAGGATCATTCTATTTCCTTATGTTGTCATGGTGAATGGCTAGGATCTGCCTCCACGTTGACTCTGTACCGGTACCCCCTGTATATAGCCTCCACATTGACTCTGTACCCCCTGTATATAGCCTCCACACTCTTGACTCTGTACATTGACTCTGGTACCCCCTGTATATAGCCTCCACATTGACTCTGTACCGGTACCCCCTGTATATAGCCTCCACATTGACTCTGTACCGGTACACCCTGTATATAGCCTCCACATTGACTCTGTACCGGTACCCCCTGTATATAGCCTCCACACTGACCCTGTACCGGGACCCCCTGTATATAGCCTCCACATTGACTCTGTACCGTAACACCCTGTATATAGCCTCCACATTGACTCTGTACCGTAATACCCTGTATATAGCCTCCACATTGACTCTGTACTGTAACACCCTGTATATAGCCTCCACATTGACTCTGTACCGTAACACCCTGTATATAGTCTCCACATTGACTCTGTACCGGTACCCCCTGTATATAGCCTCCACATTGACTCTGTACCGGTACCCCCTGTATATAGCCTCCACATTGACTCTGTACCGGGACCCCTGTATATAGCCTCCACATTGACCCTGTACCGGGACCCCTGTATATAGCCTCCATTGACCCTGTACCGGGACCCCCTTGACTCTGTACCGGTACCCCCTGTATATAGTCTCCACATTGACTCTGTTGTATCT
>NC_060183.1:5590596-5628096 GCF_021184085.1 Oncorhynchus gorbuscha
TCTATCTATATATATATATATATATATATATATATATATACAGTGTCTTTCTCCCTCCCTCTTTCTCTATCTCTTTCCCCCCTGCCCCCCTCCCTCTTTCTCTCTATCTCTATGTCCCTCCCCACCCCTCCTTGGAGGTCTGGGATCTGTGTTCAAGTCTTCCCCAGAGTGAGCATCCTGTCTCCCTTAATGATCCTCCAATGGCCCCTGGAGGACTCTGATTGTTTTGGTACACCATCCATTTAGATGCATTAGATGCACATCTCTCTCTCTCTCTCTCTCTCCTCCCTCTCCCCTCCCTCTCCCCCTCTCTCCCCTCCTCCCTCTTTCACCTCCTCCCTCTCTCCCCCTCATCCCTCCCTCCCCTCATCCCCTCCCCGCCCCTCCTACCTCCCTCTCTCCCATCCTACCTCCCTCTCTCCCCTCCTCCCTCCCTCCCCCTCCTCCTACCTCCCTCTCTCCCCTCCTCCCTCTCTCCCCTCTCTCCCCTCCTCCCTCTCCCCTCTTCCTCTCTCCCCTCCTACCTCTCTCCCTCCTCCCTCCTCCCCTACTCCCTCTCTCCCCTCCTACCTCTCTCCCCTCCTACCTCTCTCCCCTCCTCCCTCTCTCCCCTCCTCCCTCTCTCCCCTCCTCCCTTATCAATGGAAATCAAATGTACCAACCCATGGAGGTCTGGATTTGGAGTCACACTCAAAATTAAAGTGGAAAACCACACTACAGGCTGATCCAACTTTGATGTAATGTCCTTAAAACAAGTCAAAATGAGGCTCAGTAGTTGGCCTCCACGTGCCTGTATGACCTTCCTACAACGCCTGGGCATGCTCCTGATGAGGTGGCGGATGGTCTCCTGAGGGATCTCCTCCCAGACCTGGACTAAAGCATCCGCCAACTCCTGGACAGTCTGTGGTGCAACCTGGCGTTGGTGGATGGAGCGAGACATGATGTCCCAGATGTGCTCAATTGGATTCAGGTCTGGGGAACGGGCGGGCCAGTCCATAGCATCAATGCCTTCCTCTTGCAGGAACTGCTGACACACTCCAGCCACATGGGGTCTATCATTGTCTTGCATTAGGAGGAACCCAGGGCCAACCGCACCAGCATATGGTCTCACAAGGGGTCTGAGGATCTCATCTCGGTACCTAATGGCAGTCAGGCTACCTCTGGCGAGCACACGGAGGGCTGTGCGGCCCCCCAAATAAATGCCACCCCACACCATGACTGACCCACCCCCAAACCGGTCATGCTGGAGGATGTTGCAGGCAGCAGAATGTTCTCCACGGCGTCTCCAGACTCTGTCACGTCTGTCACATGTGCTCAGTGTGAACCTGCTTTCATCTGTGAAGAGCACAAGGCGCCAGTGGTGAATTTGCCAATCTTGGTGTTTTCTGGCAAATGCCAAACGTGCTGCACGGTGTTGGGCTGTAAGCACAACCCCCACCTGTGGACGTCGGGCCCTCATACCACCCTCATGGAGTCTGTTTCTGA
Organism: Oncorhynchus gorbuscha; assembly: GCF_021184085.1. Lineage (NCBI taxonomy): Eukaryota > Metazoa > Chordata > Actinopteri > Salmoniformes > Salmonidae > Oncorhynchus > Oncorhynchus gorbuscha. The sequence continues at coordinate 5,592,082 of NC_060183.1, forward strand.
CCGTATGAGCAGACACATGCACATTTGTGGCCTACTGGAGGTCATTTTGCAGGGCTCTGGCAGTGCTCCTCCTGCTCCTCATTGCACAAAGGCGGAGGTAGCGGTCCTGCTGCTGGGTTGTTGCCCTCCTACGGCCTCCTCCACGTCTCCTGATGTACTGGCCTGTCTCCTGGTAGAGCCTCCATGCTCTGGACACTACGCTGACAGACACAGCAAACCTTCTTGCCACAGCTCGCATTGATGTGCCATCCTGGATGAGCTGCACGACCTGAGCGACTTGTGTGGGTTGTAGACTCCGTCTCATGCTACCACTAGAGTGAAAGCACCGCCAGCATTCAAAAGTGACCAAAACATCAGCCAGGAAGCATAGGAACTGAGAAGTGGTCTGTGGTTGCCACCTGCAAAACCACTCCTTTATTGGGGGTGTCTTGCTAATTGCCTATAATTTCCACCTGTTGTCTATTCCATTTGCACAACAGCATGTGAAATGTATTGTCAATCAGTGTTGCTTCCTAAGTGGACAGTTTGATTTCACAGAAGTGTGATTGACTTGGAGTTACATTGTGTTGTTTAAGTGTTCCTTTTATATGTTTGAGCAGTGTATATGTGCGTGAGTCTGAGGGGAATCAGCTAGCTAATCCTCAGTGGAAGGAATCACAATTTAAAAAATACTTTATTCACTTTCTCATGATTCAAATGCCAGATCGGGACGATAAAACAACGTCATGTTGGAAAGGTACAGCCTCATCTGGCAGTGGACCATGGGAAAAAACGGAGAGGAACCCTGATCAATAATGAGATCGTCTTGTCCTCTATATTAGTGCTCCCTCAAATCTCATCTCTTCACTGGCGTCCATGTTGTCTGCGTCAAAATTCTTATTCCCTATACATGGTACTAATTTGGACAAGAGCCCTATCAAAAGTAGTAGTGCGCTATTTAGGGAATAGGGCGTTATTTGGGATGCAAACATCTGTCTTGTCTCTGTATTTACGGCCTTCAATACATGTCTTCAGCTTTCTGGAAGAAATTAGTCATCTGGCGTGGCGAGGTAGAGGAGTCATCTCGTTGTAGAGGAGTCATATCGTCTTGTTGAGGTTGTAGAGGAGTCATCTCATCTTGTTGTGGTTGTAGAGGAGTCATCTCATCTTGTTGTGGTTGTAGAGGAGTCATCTCATTTTGTTGTGGTTGTAGAGGAGTCATCTCATCTTGTTGTAGAGGAGTCATCTCATCTTGTTGTGGTTGTAGAGGAGTCATCTCATCTTGTTGTGGTTGTAGAGGAGTCATCTCATCTTGTTGTGGTTGTAGAGGAGTCATCTCATCTTGAAAGGGTTGTAGAGGAGTCATCTCATCTTGTTGTGGTTGTCATGAGTCATCTCATCTTGTTGTGGTTGTAGAGGAGTCATCTTGTTGAGGTTGCTCTAGAACTGAGTCATCTCATCTTGTTGTGTTTGTAGAGGAGTCATCTCATCTTGTTGTGGTTGTAGAGGAGTCATCTCATCTTGTTGTGGTTGTAGAGGAGTCATCTCATCTTGTTGTGGTTGTAGAGGAGTCATCTTGTTGAGGTTGTAGATGAGTCATCTTGTTATGTTGACACTAGCTTTTTGTAAATGCAGTGCTCTGACCAAGGAGCTTGTTCCAAACAAAATGGAACATGATTGAAGGGTCATCTCATCTTGTTGCCAAAACATTTCAGTCTATGGGAGCGATGGGAGATGTCTCTCTTTTTGTCTCTCTCTTTCCCTCTGTCTCTCTCCCCCTTTGGTTGTCTCATCTCATCTTGTCCCCATCTTGTTGTGGTTGTAGAGGAGTCATCTCATCTCTCCCTTCCCCCTCTCTGTCTCTCTCTCTCTTACTCTCTGTGTCTCTGTCTCTCTCTGTCTCTGCCTCCCTGTGTCTCTGTCTCTCTGTTCTGGTCTCTCTCTCTCTCTCTTGTTCTCTCTTGTCTCATCTCATCTTGTTGTGGTTGTACCTCTACCTCTCTCATCTTGTGTCTTTGTAGAGGAGTCTCTCATCTTGTTGTGGTTCTCTCATCTCTCTTCTCTCTCTCTCTCATCTCATCTTGTTGAGGTTGTAGAGGAGTCATCTCATCTTGTTGTGGTTGTCTCATCTCATCTTGTTTTGGTTGTAGAGGAGTCATCTCATCTTGTTTTGGTTGTCCCTCTCTCTCTTGTTTCAATTGAAATTCATCTTGTTGAGGTTGACAGAAAACCTCTTGACTTGTGGTTGTAGAACCATCTTGGAGGTTGGGTGGTCACATCTTGTTATGATGACAGTTACTGCAGTAAATGAACACTCACAATGTAATCTTGTTCAAATATGTAAGTTGAAAACACAGCGGTGAATGGATCTGTCAGTTTACTAATCAAGTCCTTGATTGGGAACAGAGAACTGGAAGGAAGTTGCCAAAACATCAGTCTAGGGAGCGGCCAAATGAGGTGTTGGCTTTAGGGATGATCAGTGAGATACACCTGCTGGAGCGCGTGCTCTCGGGTGGGTGTTGCCATCGTGACCAGTTAACTGAGATCTCTGCGGAGCTTTACCTAGCATGGACTTGTAAGATGACCTGCCTCCAGTGGGTCTGTCTCTCTGTCTATGTCTCTCTGCCAGACTCTCTAGAGCATACAAGTCGCAGTGGTGGGTAGTATAAGGTGCTTTAGTGACAAAACGGATGGCACTGTGATAAACTGCATCCAGTTTGCTGAGTAGAGTGTTGGTCTCTATTTTGTAGATGACATCGCCGAAGTCGAGGATCGGTAGGATAGTCAGTTTTACTAGGGTAAGTTTGGCGGCGTGAGTGAAGGAGGCTTTGTTCAATGAAATTCACCAACATTAGCCGACTCTTGAAAACCCTTTGTTTTACGATTGGTGATGTTTGAACCATGAGTCTGGATGGAGAGTTTACAGTCTGTAGCCATGACACACTCACAATGTATAGATGTCCACATATTCTGTAACCGTTGTGGTGATGCAGTCGGGCGGGCGGGTGAATGGATTGAAAAACTACATTTGGTTTTACTAATCAAGTTTATTGGAGCAGTTGGAAGGAAACGGAAAATGAGTGTTGTATGGCATTGTGAAGCTCATTTGGAGTTTAGATAGCACAGTGTCCAAGGAAGGGCTTTACCTAGTATGGACTTGTAGAATGGTGCCAGTGGGTCTGCGTAGAGGTGGATCAGGGAATCGCCCGCTGCAAGAGCAACATCATTGATAAATATAGAGAAAATAGTCAGCCCGAGAATTGAACCCTGTGGCACCCCGATAGAGACTGCCAGAGGACCAGACAACATGCCCTCCGATTTGACACACTGAACTCTGTCTGCAAAGTAGTTTGTGAACCAGGCAAGGCAGTCATTAGAAAAACCGAGGCTACTGAGTCTTCCGATAAGAATATGGTGATTGACAGAGTCGAAAGCCTTGGCCAGGTCGATGAAGACGGCTGCACAGTACTGTCTTTTATCGATGGTGGTTATGATATCGTTTAGTACCTTGAGCGTGGCTGAGGTGCACCCGTGACCGGCTCGGAAACCAGAATGCACAGCGGAGAAGGTACGTTTGGATTCGAGATGGTCACTGACCTGTTTGTTGACTTGGCTTTCGAAGACCTTAGATAGGCAGGGCAGGATGGATATAGGTCTGTAACAGTTTGGGTCCAGGGTGTCTCCCCCTTTGAAGAGGGGGATGACTGCGGCAGCTTTCCAATCCTTGGGGATCTCAGACGATATGAAAGAGAGGTTGAACAGGCTGGTAATAGGGGTTGCGACAATGGCGGCGGATAGTTTCAGAAATAGAGGGTCCAGATTGTCAAGCCCAGCTGATTTGTACGGGTCCAGGTTTTGCAGCTCTTTCAGAACATCTGCTATCTGGATTTGGGAAAAGGAGAACCTGGACAGGCTTGGGCGAGTAGCTGCGGGGGGCAGAGCTGTTGGCCGAGGTTGGAGTAGCCAGGAGGAAGTAATGTAGTTTTGTTTAGACTGTGTTGTAATTTGGTTTATCCTGATTGATTGGATGTTCTGGTCCTGAGGCTTCAGTGTGTTAGTAGAACAGGTTAGTGAACTCAGCCACGGGACCAGCTGGATGAGGGGACTGAGGCTTCAGTGTGTTAGTAGAACAGGTTAGTGAACTCAGGACCAGCTGGATGAGGGGACTGAGGCTTCAGTGTGTTAGTAGAACAGGTTAGTGAACTCAGGACCAGCTGGATGAGGGGACTGAGGCTTCAGTGTGTTAGTTGAACAGGTTAGTGAACTCAGCCCCGGGACCAGCTGGATGAGGGGACTGAGGCTTCAGTGTGTTAGTAGAACAGGTTAATGAACTCAGGACCAGCTGGATGAGGGGACTGAGGCTTCAGTGTGTTAGTAGAACAGGTTAATGAACTCAGGACCAGCTGGATGAGGGGACTGAGGCTTCAGGCTTCTCAGTGCTTTTTCAGTAGAACAGGTTAGTGAACTCAGCCCCAGGACCAGATGGATGAGGGGACTGAGGCTTCAGTGTGTTAGTAGAACAGGTTAGTGAACTCAGCCCCAGGACCAGATGGATGAGGGGACTGAGGCTTCAGTGTGTTAGTCGAACAGGTTAGTGAACTCAGGACCAGCTGGATGAGGGGACTGAGCCTTCAGTGTGTTAGTAGAACAGGTTAGTGAACTCAGCCCCAGGACCAGCTGGATAAGGGGACTGAGGCTTCAGTGTGTTAGTAGAACAGGTTAATGAACTCAGGACCAGCTGGATGAGGGGACTGAGGCTTCAGTGTGTTAGTAGAACAGGTTAGTGAACTCAGCCACAGGACCAGATGGATGAGGGGACTGAGGCTTCAGTGTGTTAGTAGAACAGGTTAGTGAACTCAGCCACCAGGACCAGATGGATGAGGGGACTGAGGCTTCAGTGTGTTAGTAGAACAGGTTAGGTGTCATTAAGGTGTCCAGTTGAGCTTATTTGTAAACCTCAGTAATTGTAATATGTGCAGTACTCTATATATTTAAACCTCAGTAATTGCTGGATGAGTGGACTGTACTCTATATATTTAAACCTCAGTAATTGTATTGTGTGCAGGACTCTATATGGATTTAAACCTCAGTAATTGTAGTGTGAACAGTACTTATATTTAAACCTCAGTAATTGGATAGTGGACTGTGCCTTCAGTACTCTATATATTTAAACCTCAGTAATTGTAGTGTACAGGACTCTATATGGATTAAACCTCAGTAATTGTAGTGTGTTAGTAGAACAGGTTATATTTAAACCTCAGTAATTGTAGTGTGTACTGAGTACTCTATATATTTAAACCTCAGTAATTGTAGTGAACAGTACTCAGCTGGAAACCTCAGTAATTGTAGTGTGTACAGTACTCTATATATTTAAACGTCAGTAATTGTAGTGTGTGCAGTACTCTATATATTTAAACGTCAGTAATTGTGAGGCTTCAGTGCAGTACTCTAGAACATTTAAACCTCAGTAATTGTAGTGTGTACAGTACTCTATATATTTAAACCTCAGTAATTGTAGTGTGAACAGTACTCTATATATTTAAACCTCAGTAATTGTAGTGTGTACAGTACTCTATATATTTAAACGTCAGTAATTGTAATGCTGGATGCAGTACTCTATATATTTAAACGTCAGTAATTGTAGTGTGCAGTACTCTAGCTGGATTTAAACCTCAGTAATTGTAGTGTGTTAGAACTCTATATATTTAAACCTCAGTAATTGTATTGTGGACAGTACTCTATCTATTTAAACCTCAGTAATTGTAGTGTGTACAGTACTCTATATATTTAAACCTCAGTAATTGTAGTGTGTGCAGTACTCTATATATTTAAACCTCAGTAATTGTAGTATGTACAGTACTCTATATACACTGATTATACAAAACATTAAGAACACCTGCTCGTTCCATGACACCCACTGACCAGGTGAATCCAGGTGAAAGATATGATCCCTTATTGATGTCACCTGTTAAATCCACTCCAATCAGTGTAGACGAAGGGGAGGACACGGGCTAAAGAAGGGTGAACGGGCAAGACAAAATGTTTAAGTTCCAATTGAACGGGGGATGGTAGTAGGTGCCAGGTGCACCGTTTGTAGAACTGAAAGAGAACTCAGAGACCAGCTGGAAAGATAGGGACTGAGGATTGAAAGAGAGAGAAAGTGAGAAGAGGTTAGATGAAATAGAGAAAGAGCTGAGAGAGGGACTGGGGAGAGAGAGTGTTAGAGAACAGGTTAGAGAACTCAGGACCAGAGGATGAGGGGACTGAGGCTTCAGTGTGTTAGTAGAACAGGTTAGTGAACTCAGCCCCAGGACCAGATGGATGAGGGGAGAGGAGAGAGAGTGTTAGTGGAACAGGTTAGTGGAACTCAGAGAAAGAGGAGAGAGGATGGGGCTTCAGAGTGTTAGAGAACAGGTTAGTGAACTCAGAGAGAGATGGAAATAGAGAAAGGAGAGAGAGAGAGATGGGGAGAGAGAGAGAGAGAGAGAGAGAGAGAGAGAGAGAGAGAGAGAGAGAGAGAGAGAGAGAGAGAGAGAGAGTTAGAGAACAGGAGAGAGAACTCAGAGAGGAGAGATGGAAATGAGAAAGAGAGACTGAGAGAGTGGGGAGAGTAGAACAGGTTAGTGAAGAGAGGACCAGATGGATGAGGGGACTGAGGCTTCAGTGTGTTAGAGAACAGGTTAGATGAACTCAGGGACCAGAGGATGAGGGGACTGAGGCTTCAGTGTGTTAGTAGAACAGGAGAGATGGAACTCAGAAAGAGGAGAGATGGATGAGGGGACTGAGAGAGAGAGAGAGAGAGAGAGAGAGGTTAGAGAACTCAGGACCAGATGGATGAGGGGACTGAGAGCTTCAGTGTGTTAGTAGAACAGGTTAGTGAACTCAGCCCCAGAGACCAGAGAGGATGGGGACTGAGGAGAGAGTGTGTTAGTAGAACAGGTTAGATGAACTCAGGACCAGCTGGATGAGAGGGACTGAGAGAGATGGGGAGAGAGAGAGAGAGAAGAACTCAGGACCAGATGGAAATAGAGGGAGACTGAGGCTTCAGTGGGTTAGTAGAACAGGTTAATGAACTCAGGACCAGCTGGATGAGGGACTGAGGCTTCAGTGTGAAAGTAGAACAGGTTAGAGAACTCAGAGGACCAGCTGGATGAGGGGACTGAGGCTTCAGTGTGTTAGAGAACATGGAAATGAACTCAGGACCAGCTGGATGGGGGACTGAGGAGAGAGAGTGTGTTAGTAGAACAGGTTAGTGAAATCAGAGAAAGAGACCAGAGGATGGGGGACTGAGGCTTCAGAGTGTTAGTAGAACAGGTTAGTGAACTCAGCCAGAGAGACCAGATGGATGAGGGGACTGAGGCTTCAGTGTGAAAGTAGAACAGGTTAGTGAACTCAGGGACCAGAGGATGAGGGGACTGAGAGAGAGAGTGGAAATAGAGAACAGAGTTAGTGAACTGGGGAGGAGAGGACCAGAGAGAGAGAGAGGAGAGAGAGAGAGAGAGAGAGAGAGAGAACAGGTTAGTGAACTCAGGACCAGCTGGATGAGGGACTGAGAGAGTGGAAAGTAGAACAGGTTAGTGAACTCAGCCCCAGGACCAGCTGGATGAGGGGACTGAGGCTTCAGTGTGTTAGTAGAACAGGTTAGATGAAATCAGCCCCAGGACCAGAGGATGAGGGGACTGAGGCTTCAGTGTGTTAGTAGAACAGGTTAGAGAACTCAGAGACCAGAGGATGAGGGGACTGAGAGAGAGAGAGAACAGGTTAGATGAACTCAGAAGGACCAGAGGATGATGGGGAGAGAGAGAGAGAGAGAGTTAGTAGAACAGGAGATGAACTCAGAGACCAGCTGGATGGGGGACTGAGAGAGAGAGAGTGGGGAGAGAACAGGTTAGAGAGACTCAGAGAGACCAGCTGGATAGAGAGATGGAAATGAGAAAGAGAGAGTGTGAGAGATGGGGAGAGAGAGAGAGAAGAGGTTAGATGAACTCAGAGACCAGCTGGATGAGGGGACTGAGGAGAGATATGGAAAGAAAGAACAGGTTAGAGAACTCAGGACCAGCTGGAGAGAGGGACTGAGGCTTCAGTGTGTTAGTAGAACAGGTTAGAGAACTCAGAGACCAGCTGGATGGGGGAGAGGCTTCAGTGTGTTAGTAGAACAGGTTATGGAACTCAGGAAAGCTGGATGAGGGGACTGAGGCTTCAGAGAGAGAGAGAGAGAGTTAGAGAACTCAGAGAGAGGACCAGAGGATGAGGAGAGAGGCTTCAGTGTGTTAGTAGAACAGGTTGGAAAGAACTCAGAGACCAGAGAGGATGGGGGACTGAGGCTTCAGTGTGAGAGAGAACAGGTTAGTGAACTCAGCCCCAGGACCAGATGGATGAGAGGGACTGAGGCTTCAGTGAGAGAGAGAACAGGTTAGAGAACTCAGGACCAGCTGAGAGAGAGAGAGAGAGAGACTGAGGCTTCAGTGTGTTAGGTGGAAAGGTTAGATGGAAAGAGAGAAAGAGGACCAGAGGATGGGGGAGAGAGGCTTCAGTGTGTTAGAGAACAGGTTAGATGAAATAGGACCAGAGGATGAGGGGATGGGGAGAGAGTGTGTTAGTAGAACAGGTTAGTGAACTCAGAGAGAGAGAGCTGGATAGAGGGGACTGAGGCTTCAGAGAGATGGAAAGAGAGAACAGGTTAGATGAACTCAGGACCAGAGGATGAGGAGACTGAGGAGAGAGTGGAAATAGAGAACAGAGAGAGAACTCAGCCCCAGGACCAGCTGGAGAGAGAGGCTGGAAGTGTGTTAAAGAGAACAGGTTAATGGGGACTCAGGACCAGCTGGATGAGGGGACTGAGGCTTCAGTGTGTTAGTAGAACAGGTTAGAGAACTCAGGACCAGCTGGATGAGGGGACTGAGGCTTCAGAGAGAACAGGTTAGAGAGAGAGAGAGAGAGAGAGAGAGATAGGTTAAAGAACTCAGAGAGACCAGCTGGATGAGGGGACTGAGAGCTTCAGTGTGTTAGTAGAACAGGTTAGAGAACTGGAAATGGAAAGAGAGGAGAGAGAGTGGGGAGAGAGAGGTTAGAGAGAGAGAGAGAGAGAGAGATGGAACTCAGAAAGAGAGACCAGAGGATGGGGGACTGAGAGAGAGAGTGTTAGAGAACAGGTTAGTGAACTCAGAGAGGACCAGATGGATGAGGGGACTGAGAGAGTGTGTTAGTGGAAAGAGAGATGGAACTCAGACCAGCTGGATGAGAGAGAGACTGAGAGTGTGTTAGAGAACAGGTTAGTGAACTCAGAGATGGAAAGAGGATGAGAGGACTGAGAGAGAGAGAGAGAGAGAGAGAGAGAGAGATGGAAATAGTAGAACAGGTTAGTGAACTCAGGACCAGTTGGATGAGGGGACTGAGGCTTCAGAGAGAGAGAACAGGTTAGAGAGAGAGAGAACTCAGAGAGAGAGAGAGAGAGAGGAGAGAGAGAGAGAGAGAGAGAGAGAGAGAGAGAGAAGAGGTGGAAAGAGAGATGGAAAGAGAGAAAGAGAGAGAGAGAGAGACTGGGGAGAGAGTGAGAGAGAGAGAGAGAGAGAGATGGAAATAGAGAAAGAGAGAGTTGAGAGAGATGGGGAGAACCTCAGAGATGGGGAGAGAGAGAGAGAGAGTAGAGAGATAGAGAAAGAGAGAGAGAGAGAGAGAGAGAGAGAGAGAGAAACCTCAGTAATTGTAGAGTGGAAAGAGAGATGGAAACCTCAGAAATTGAGAGAGAGAGAGATGGGGAGAGAGAAAGAGAGAGTAATTGTAGAGAGAGAGAGAGAGATGGAAATCAGAAAGAGAGAGAGAGATGGGGAAGAGAGAATTGAGTGAGAGAGATGGAAATATTTAAACCTCAGTAATTGAGTGGGGACAGAGAGAGAGAGAGAAACCTCAGAGAGAGAGAGAGAGAGAGAGAGAGAGAGAGAGAGAGAGAGAGAGAGAGAGAGAGAGATATTTAAACCTCAGTAATTGAGAGAGAGTACTCTAGAGATTTAAACGTCAGTAGAGAGAGAGAGTAGATATGGAAAGAAAGAGAAAGAGAGAATTGAGAGAGTGCAGTACTCTATAGATTTAAACCTCAGAATTGAGAGAGTAGAGTACTCTAGATATTTAAACCTCAGAAAGAGAGAGAGAGTACTCTAGATGGGTAGAGAGAAGAGAGAGAGAGAGAGAGAGAGAGAGAGAGTATGGAAATAGACTGAAAGAAAACATGGGGAGAACACCTGAGAGTTCCATGACACCCACTGACCAGGTGAATCCAGAGAAAGATAGAGAGAGATTGATGTCAGATGGAAATCCAGAATCAGTGAGAGAGAGAGAGAGAGAGAGAGGCTAAAGAAGGGTGAAAGAGAGAAGACAAAATGTTTAAGTTCCAGAGAGAGAGAGAGAGAGAGAGAGAGAGAGAGAGAGAGAGAGAGAGAGAGAGAGATGGAAAGAGATGGAAAGAGAGAGAGAGAGAGAGAGAGAGAGAGAGATATGGAAAGAAAGAGAGAGAGAGAGAGAGAGAGAGAGAGAGAGAGAGAGAGAGAGAGAGAGAGAGAGAGAGAGAGAGAGAGAGAGAGAGAGAGAGAGAGAGAGAGAGAGAGAGAGAGAGAGAGAGAGAGAGAGAGAGAGAGAGAGAGATGGAAAGAGAGAGAGAGAGAGAGAGAGAGAGATGGAAAGAGAGACAGAGAGAGAGAGATGGAATGAGATAGAGAGACAGAGAGAGAGAGACAGAGAGGCAGAGAGATACAGAGAGTTCATCAATAAGCATGAGGTCAGACAGTCAGTGTTGGGCTGAGTGGGCCTTGTTAGGCAGCAGCAGCGGAGGAGGATTAGTAGAGCTGGTAAAGTCTTAAAGGTCCACCTCTCCCTCCACCTCTTGGTGCTGTGAGAGGAGAGGACGGTGGGAGGGAGGGAGCCTGGGAGGGTGAGACTGTCAGAGGGGCAGGGAGACACCTGCTGGTGGCTGCCCTGAAGGACACTGTGAGGTTTGAGCTAGCTGGATGGGGCGTTGATTGTGTCTCTCCACAGTGTGGCTCTGTATTCTACTATGGACGGGACGACAAGCTGTGTGTATTTCTGTCTGTCAATGTGCTCTGCTGTGGTGCACAGGACTCTGAGGATGTCATTGTGGATGCAGAGACAGAAAGGAAAGAGAACAGTTCTGAGCTGTTAAAGGAAAGAGAACAGTTCTGAGCTGTTAAAGGAAAGAGAACAGTTCTGAGCTGTTAAAGGAAAGAGAACAGTTCTGAGCTGATAAAATGGAAGGAAAGAGAACAGTTCTGAGCTGTTAAAGGAAAGACAACAGTTCTGAGGTGTCAAAGGAAAGACAACAGTTCTGACCTGTCAAAGGAAAGACAACAGTTCTAAGCTGTCAAAGGAAAGACAACAGTTCTGAGCTGTCAAAGGAACGACAACAGTTCTGAGCTGTTAAAGGAAAGACAACAGTTCTGAGCTGTTAAAGGAAAGACAACAGTTCTGAGCTGTTAAAGGAAAGACAACAGTTCTGAGCTGTTAACGGAATGACAACAGTTCTGAGCTGATAATGATTGCGTTTACATGCACACAATATTGCAATTATTGTGGCTAGTCAGAGTAATATAATTGTTTGTTTTAAACGTTTACATGCGCTGCAAGAAGAACAAGTTCCCTAATAATGTGTCCTTTTACAATATTTTACTGAACTCTCCAGTTTAGAACTGACATATTCACAGCAACAAGTTGCTGTTTAGTTACTGATAAATACATGTGAACCTCTTCTCCGTTCTGCTCATCACCGTCTCATTCTCTTGCTGAACAGTGGAAGTGCTCCATTATAACATTTCAGGAGAGGGAGGGGTGGAGGGAGAGAGGAGAGAGAGAGGGGGGGGAGACAGTGAGTGAGAGAGAGGTAGAGAGAGAGAGAGAGGGAGAGAGGGAGAGGGGAGAGAGGGAGAGAGAGAGAAAGAGGGAGGGAGAGAGGGAGAAAGAAAGAAAGAAAGAAAGAAAGAAAGAAAGAAAGAAAGAAAGAAAGAAAGAAAAAGAAAGAGGGAGGGAGGGGGAGAAAGAGAGAGAGAGACAAAAAGAGGGAGAGAAAGAGAGGCAGAGAGAGAGGGGGCGTAGCAGGGAGAAAGAAAGAAAGAGAGACAGAGAGAGAGAGGAAGAGACAAACAGAGGGAGAGAAAGAGAGGCGGAGGGAGGGAGGGAGGGAGGGAGGGAGGGAGGGAGGGAGGAGGGAGGGAGGGAGGGAGGGAGGGAGGGAGGGAGGGAGGGAGGGAGGGAGGGAGGGAGGGAGGGAGGGAGAAAGAAAGAGAGACAGAGAGGGGGGTAGCAGGGAGAAAGAAAGAGAGACAGAGAGAGAGAGAGAGAGAGAGAGAGAGAGGGAGTGCTGCTCCAGTAGGTAGCCGTTTAAAGCTCTTGATCTGTCTAGTGGACTAGATTACCAGCCTGCAGTTAAATCCCTGGGAGCCCCTAAGTGAGCATTATCAGTATGGTGCAGTACACTTTCCTCTCTATTCCTCCTCTCTCCTCTCTATTCCTCCTCTCTCCTCTCTATTCCTCCTCTCTCCTATCTATTCCTCCTCTCTCCTCTCTATTCCTCCTCTCTCCTCTCTTTTCCTCCTCTCTCCTCTCTATTCCTCCTCTCTATTCCTCCTCTCTCCTCTCTATTCCTCCTCTCTGTTCCACCTCTCTATTCCTCCTCTCTGTATCTCCTATCTCCTCTCTATTCCTCCTGTCTATTCCTCCTCTCTATTCCTCCTCTCTCCTCTCTATTCCTCCTCTCTCCTCTCTATTCCTCCTCTCTATTCCTCCTCTCTCATCTCTATTCCTCCTCTCTATTCCTTTTATCTCCTCTCTATTCCCCCTCTCTATTCCTCCTCTCTCCTCTCTATTCCTCTTATCTCCTCTCTATTCCTCCTCTCTCCTCTCTATTCCTCCTCTCTATTCGTTTTATCTCCTCTCTATTCCCCCTCTCTATTCCTCCTCTCTCCTCTCTATTCCTCTTATCTCCTCTCTATTCCTCCTCTCTATTCCTCCTCTATATTCCTCTTATCTCCTCTTTATTCTTCCTCTCTATTCCTCTTATCTCCTCTCTATTCCTCCTCTCTATTCCTCTTATCTCCTCTTTATTCCTCCTCTCTCCTCTCTATTCCTCCTCTCTATTCCTCCTCTCTCCTCTCTAGTCCTCCTCTCTCTTCCTCCTCTCTCCTCTCTATTCCTCCTCTCTCCTCTCTACTCCTCCTCTCTCCTCTCTATTCCTCCTCTCCATTCCTCCTGTCTATTCCTCCTCTCTATTCCTCCTCTCTCCTCTCTATTCCTCCTCTCTCCTCTCTATTCCTCCTCTCTATTCCTCCTCTCTCCTCTCTATTCCCCCTCTCTATTCCTCATCCCTCCTCTCTATTCCTCTTATCTCCTCTCTATTCCTACTCTCTATTCCTCCTCTCTATTCCTCCTCTCTATTCCTCCTCTCTATTCCTCCTCTCTCCTCTCTATTCCTCTTATCTCCTCTCTATTCTTCCTCTCTATTCCTCTTATCTCCTCTCTATTCCTCCTCTCTATTCCTCCTCTCTATTCCTCTTATCTCCTCTTTATTCTGCCTCTTATCTCCTCTCTATTCCTCCTCTCTCCTCTCTATTCCTCTTATCTCCTCTCTATTCCTCCTCTCTATTCCTCTTTTCTCCTCTCTATTCTTCCTCTATTCCTCTTATCTCCTCTCTATTCCTCCTCTCTATTTCTCAACTCCTCTCTATTCCTCCTCTCTATTCCTATTTTCTCCTCTCTATTCTTCCTCTATTCCTCTTATCTCCTCTCTATTCCTCCTCTCTATTCTTCCTCTCTATTCCTCTTATCTCCTCTTTATTCTTCCTCTTATCTCCTCTCTATTCCTCCTCTCTATTCCTCCTCTCTCCTCTCTATTCCTCCTCTCTCCTCTCTATTCCTCTTATCTCCTCTCTATTCTTCCTCTCTATTTCTCAACTCCTCTCTATTCCTCCTCTCTATTCCTCTTTTCTCCTCTCTATTCTTCCTCTATCCCTCTTATCTCCTCTCTATTCCCCCCCTCTATTCCTCCTCTCTCCTCTCTATTCCTCTTTTCTCCTCTCTATTCTTCCTCTCTATTTCTCAACTCCTCTCTATTCCTCCTCCCTCCTCTCTATTTCTCAACTCCTCTCTATCCCTCCTCTCTATTCCTCTCCTCTATATTCATCCTCTCATCTCGTCTCGATTCCTCAACTGCTCTCTGTTTTTCCTCTCTCATCTTCTCCTCTATATTACTCTTCTATATTCCTCCTCTCATCTCCTCTCTATTCCTCCTCTCCTCAGGGGAGAGGTAGAGACTGAGCTGCATTTCCTATTACACTGTGACAAATACTCAGACCTCAGAGAATATTTATTTCCCAAGAATTTGAAACTATAAAAGATGAAGAAAAAAATCTAATATTTATTGGGTGAAAAGCCAAAATGTGCAGTTTTGGATGCCAAATATGTGTCCTCCTGCCACAACCTGAGGGACAGCCAGTGAAAAGTGCAAAGTAATGTCAATAATATTTCCCATCTTGTTTTGTTTTGTCTTTCATACCGGGTCATGTGTCTTCTCAGTCATGTTGACACTGGTCTACTGGTCATGACATGTTGACACTGGTCTACTACCAGGTCATGTGTCTTCTCAGTCATGTTGAGACTGGTCTACTACCAGGTCATGTGTCTTCTCAGTCATGTTGACACTGGTCTACTACCAGGTCATGTGTCTTCTCAGTCATGTTGACACTGGTCTACTACCAGGTCATGTGTCTTCTCAGTCATGTTGACACTGGTCTACTACCAGGTCATGTGTCACATGATCTACTACCAGGTCATGTGTCTTCTCAGTCATGTTGACACTGGTCTACTACCAGGTCATGTGTCTTCTCAGTCATGTTGACACTGGTCTACTACCAGGTCATGTGTCTTCTCAGTCATGTTGACACTGATCTACTACCAGGTCATGTGTCTTCTCAGTCATGTTGACACTGGTCTACTACCAGGTCATGTGTCTTCTCAGTCATGTTGACACTGGTCTACTACCAGGTCATGTGTCTTCTCAGTCATGTTGACACTGGTCTACTACCAGGTCATGTGTCTTCTCAGTCATGTTGACACTGGTCTACTACCAGGTCATGTGTCTTCTCAGTCATGTTGACACTGGTCTACTACCAGGTCATGTGTCTTCTCAGTCATGTTGATGCCAACACATCTTTACTCCTTGTCTGATTGGCTGCTATATTGATGTTCAGAATACCTTTATTTAACCAGGCAAGTCAGTTAAGAACAAATTATTATTTTCAATGACGGCCTACCAAGGAACGGTGGGTTAACTGCCTGTTCAGGGGCAGAACGTCAGCTCGGGGATTCGAGCCAGCAACCTTTGTTAAGGGCACAATGCTCTAAACACTAGGCTAACAAATTGGTTCATTTGCAATCAGAACATTAAAAACATATATATTATCTATTGTTAGATTAAACGAGTAGCTCCGGAAACACTCTTCCTCAACAAGTTCAACTGTCTGAGTTCGTTGGCGTGCCGGGTCACTTCATATCATAGAGTATAACATGGTAATAGCCACACCACAACAAACGTTTCTAAACGTTATTAAGGAAATACCTAAAAAAACTAAGTCTAGACAATTTTTAGATGGAAAATGTGGGTTATTATATTGTGTCTCAAACAACATAACAGTTGGAGCCTTATACTGAGTGGACAAAACATTAGGAACACCTGCTCTTTCCATGACACACAGACTGAGTGGACAAAACATTAGGAACACCTGCTCTTTCCATGACACACAGACTGAGTGGACAAAACATTAGGAACACCTGCTCTTTCCATGACACACAGACTGAGTGGACAAAACATTAGGAACACCTGCTCTTTCCATGACACACAGACTGAGTGGACAAAACATTAGGAACACCTGCTCTTTCCATGATACACAGACTGAGTGGACAAAACATTAGGAACACCTGCTCTTTCCATGACACACAGACTGACCAGGTGAATCCAGGTAACAGCTTTGATCCATTATTGATGTCACCTGTTAAATCCACTTCAATTGGTGTAGATGAAGGGGAGGAGACAGGTTAAAGATAAAGGGGAGGAGTCAGGTTAAAGATAAAAGGGAGGAGTCAGGTTAAAGATAAAGGGGAGGATCCGGGCTAAAGAAGGACGTTTAAGTCTTGAGACAATTGACACATGTATTGTGTTTGCGTGCCATTCAGAGGGTGAACAGACAAGACAAAATATTGAAGTGCTTTTTGAACGGGGTTATGATGGTAGGTGCCTGGTGCACCGGTTTGAACGGGGTTATGGTGGTAGGTGCCTGGTGCACCGGTTTGAACGGGGTTATGGTGGTAGGTGCCTGGTGCACCGGTTTGAACGGGGTTATGGTGGTAGGTGCCTGGTGCACCGGTTTGAACGGGGTTATGGTGGTAGGTGCACCGGTTTGAACGGGGTTATGGTAGTAGGTGCCTGGTGCACCGGTTTGAACGGGGTTATGGTGGTAGGTGCACCGGTTTGAACAGGGTATGGTAGTAGGTGCCTGGTGCACCGGTTTGAACGGGGTTATGGTGGTAGGTGCCTGGTGCACCGGTTTGAACGGGGTTATGGTGGTAGGTGCCTGGTGCACCGGTTCGAACGGGGTTATGGTGGTAG
This sequence comes from Oncorhynchus gorbuscha, assembly GCF_021184085.1. NCBI lineage: Eukaryota > Metazoa > Chordata > Actinopteri > Salmoniformes > Salmonidae > Oncorhynchus > Oncorhynchus gorbuscha. The sequence continues at coordinate 5,608,724 of NC_060183.1, forward strand.
GTGCCTGGTGCACCGGTTTGAACGGGGTTATGGTGGTAGGTGCCTGGTGCACCGGTTTGAACGGGGTTATGGTGGTAGGTGCCTGGTGCACCGGTTTGAACGGGGTTATGGTGGTAGGTGCCTGGTGCACCGGTTTGAATGGGGTTATGGTGGTAGTTGCACCGGTTTGAACGGGGTTATGGTGGTAGGTGCCTGGTGCACCGGTTTGAACGGGGTTATGGTGGTAGGTGCCTGGTGCACCGGTTTGAACGGGGTTATGGTGGTAGGTGCACCGGTTTGAACGGGGTTATGGTAGTAGGTGCCTGGTGCACCGGTTTGAACGGGGTTATGGTGGTAGGTGCCTGGTGCACCGGTTTGAACGGGGTTATGGTGGTAGGTGCCGGTTTGTGTCAAGAACTGCAACGCTGCTGGGTTTTAGACACTCAACTCTTTCCCGTGTTTATCAATAATTGTCCACCACCACAAAGGACATCCAGCCAACTTGACACAACGTTGCGTTGGAGTCAACATGGGAACACTTTCCACACGTCCTAGAGCCCCGACAAAATGTCTGTAAAAGGCGGGTTGGTGCAACTTCATATCAGGAAGTGTGTTCCTAATTTTTTGAGTACTCAGTATAATTTCGCCAAAGAAAATGTCTCAGAATGAAACTAAACACTTGTAAACTACTTTAAAACTTCTCAAAAGTTTTGAACTGGCTGTATTGCAGCCATTACCAAGAAAGATACCTAACATATACCTAACATATACCTAAAATATACCTAACATATACCTAACATATACCTAACATATACCTAACATATACCTAACATATACCTAACATATAGCTAACATATACCTAACATATACCTAACATATACCTAACAGATACCTAACATATACCTAACATATACATAACATATACCTAACATATACCTAACATATAACATATACCTAACATATAACATATACCTAACATATACCTAACATATACCTAACAGATACCTAACATATACCTAACATATACATAACATATACCTAACATATACCTAACATATAACATATACCTAACATATACCTAACATATACCTAACATATACCTAACATATAGCTAACATATACCTAACATATACCTAACATATACCTAACAGATACCTAACATATACCTAACATATACCTAACATATACCTAACATATAACATATACCTAACATATACCTAACATATACCTAACATATACCTAACATATAACATATACCTAACATATACCTAACATATACCTAACATATAACATATACCTAACATATACCTAACATATACCTAACATATAACATATACCTAACATATACCTAACATATACCTAACATATAACATATACCTAACATATACCTAACATATACCTAACATATACCTAACATATAACATATACCTAACATATACCTAACATATACCTAACATATAACATATACCTAACATATACCTAACATATACCTAACATATACCTAACATATACCTAACATATACCTAACATATACCTAACATATAACATATACCTAACATATACCTAACATATACCTAACATATACCTAACATATACCTAACATATACCTAACATATAACATATACCTAACATATACCTAACATATACCTAACATATAACATATACCTAACATATACCTAACATATACCTAACATATACCTAACATATACCTAACATATACCTAACATATACCTAACATATAACATATACCTAACATATAACATATACCTAACATATACCTAACATATACCTAACATATACCTAACATATACCTAACATATACCTAACATATAACATATACCTAACATATACCTAACATATACCTAACATATAACATATACCTAACATATACCTAACATATACCTAACATATACCTAACATATACCTAACATATACCTAACATATACCTAACATATAACATATACCTAACATATACCTAACATATACCTAACATATAACATATACCTAACATATACCTAACATATACCTAACATATACCTAACATATAACATATACCTAACATATACCTAACATATACCTAACATATACCTAACATATAACATATACCTAACATATACCTAACATATACCTAACATATAACATATACCTAACATATACCTAACATATACCTAACATATAACATATACCTAACATATACCTAACATATACATAAGGTAACAGCAATAAGGTAATTGTTCCGAATAACTAAGAGTGGTGGATGGAATCGGGCGCAGAGAGCAGGGGTCTGTCGTTTATCAAATATATTACACCGGTGCAACCGGAAAATGATCCCGCCAACACACAGGGCGTATATACGTTGCCAGTCCAAAACAACAGGACAAAATAGACCAGAGAATAAAGAATAAGAAAACAAACCATCAAACACAGAGTAACAAAAAACAAGCCCGCACAAAATACCCAGCGGGCCTAGTGCCCTTAAATACCCTACAAACAAACCCTAATACAAAACAGGTGTACCCAATTAACCACTAACCAACACAAACGGAAAGGGAATCGATGGCAGCTAATAGGCCGGTGACGACGACCGCTGAGCTCCACCCGAACAGGAAGAGGCACCAAACTGGTTTGGCTCTCTCTCACTCTCTCACTCTCTCTCTCTATCTACCTCTTCCTCGCTCACTCTCTCTCTCTCTATCTCTCTCTCTCTCTCTCTCTACCTCTACCTCTACCTCTCTCACTCTCTCTGTCTCTCTCTCTCACTCTACCTCTACCTCTCTCACTCTCTCTCTCTCTCTCTCTACCTCTCTACCTCTACCTCTCTCTCTGTCTCACTCTCTCTCTCTCTACCTCTCTACCTCTACCTCTCTCTCTGTCTCTCTCTCTCTCTCTCTCTCACTCCTCTCTCTCTCTCTCTCTCTCTCTCTCTCTCTCTCTCTCTCTCTCTCTCTCTCTCTCTCTCTCTCTCTCTACCTCTCTCTCTCTCTCTCTCTACCTCTCTCTCTCTGTCTCTCTCTCTCTACCTCTACCTCTCTCTCTGTCTCTCTCTCTCTCACTCCCTCACTCCCTCTCTCTCTCTCTCTCTCTCTCTCTCTCTCTCTCTCTCTCTCTCTCTCTCTCTCTCTCACTCCCTCACTCCCTCTCTCTCTCTCTCTCTCTCTCTCTCTCTCTCTCTCTCCTCTCCTCTCTCTCTGTCTCTCTCTCTCTCACTCCCTCACTCCCTCTCTCTCTCTCTCTCTCTCTCTCTCTCTCTCTCTCTCTCTCTCTCACTCGTTCTCCTCAGTAGCATGTAAGGCAGCGGTGTTGAAGAGTGAAATGATATGCAGCCCCCGGATGATTTGACCAGCTACAATTTTATTTATTGGTTTTTAATTATTTTTATCAGCCAAAAGCCAGCAATTACCAGCTAACGGAAACTCTGGTGTGTGTGTGTGTGTGTGTGTGTGTGTGTGTGTGTGTGTGTGTGTGTGTGTGTGTGTGTGTGTGTGTGTGTGTGTGTGTGTGTGTGTGTGTGTGTGTGTGTGTGTGTGTGTGTGTGTGTGTGTGTGTGTGTGTGTGTGTTTGCACAACACTGTCTCAGTTCAGAGGCCTCTCTTCTTCCAGTGTCACTATGGTTGTGTGTCAGACAGCCAGTCAGAGAGTCAGTCAGACAGACAGTCAGACAGGCAGACAGACAGTCAGACAGCCAGTCAGACAGCCAGTCAGTCAAGTCAGACAGTGTGAGAGGCCACCGCCAGGGCTTGTTGAGAGTTTCACTGTGACTGAGAGGAATGCTGTCAAATCAATAGCTCTACCTCTCTCCTTCCACGCACCTGCCTGATCCCTCCTAACACACACTACTCACAGAGGCACAGACACACACACACAGACATACACACTGCAATATCCTGTTTTTTTCTCGTCCAGAGATCCCTAGTTTAATGTCTTTGTCTCTCTCTCTTCTCGTCCAGAGGTCACTAGTTTAATGTCTTTGTCTCTCTCTATCTTCTCGTCCAGAGGTCACTAGTTTAATGTCTTTGTCTCTCTCTCTCTTCTCGTCCAGAGGTCACTCGTTTAATGTCTTTGTCTCTCTCTTCTTCTCGTCCAGAGGTCACTAGTTTAATGTCTTTGTCAGAGGTCACTAGTTTAAAATCTTTGTCTCTCTCTCTCTTCTCGTCCAGAGGTCACTCGTTTAATGTCTTTGTCTCTCTCTCTCTTCTCGTCCAGAGGTCACTAGTTTAAAATCTTTGTCTCTCTCTCTTTTCGTCCAGAGGTCACTAGTTTAATGTCTTTGTCTCTCTCTCTCTCTTCTCGTCCAGAGGTCACTAGTTTAATGTCTTTGTCTCTCTCTCTCTCTTCTCGCCCAGAGGTCACTAGTTTAATGTTTTGCCTCTCTCTCTTCTCGTCCAGAGGTCACTAGTTTAATGTTTTTCTCTTCTTCTCGTCCAGAGGTCACTAGTTTAATGTCTTTGTCTCTCTCTCTCTTCTCGTCCAGAGGTCACTAGTTTAATGTCTTTGTCTCTCTCTCTTCTCATCCAGAGGTTACTAGTTTAATGTCTTTGTCTCTCTCTCTCTTCTCGTCCAGAGGTCACTAGTTTAATGTCTTTGTCTCTCTCTCTCTTCTCGTCCAGAGGTCACTAGTTTAATGTCTTTGTCTCTCTCTCTTCTCATCCAGAGGTCACTAGTTTAATGTCTTTGTCTCTCTCTCTCTCTTCTCGTCCAGAGGTCACAAGTTTAATGTCTTTGTCTCTCTCTCTCTTCTCGTCCAGAGGTCACTAGTTTAATGTCTTTGTGTCTCTCTCTTCTCTTCCAGAGGTCACTAGTTTAATGGCTGGAAGGTAGAGGTCAAAGAGGGACATAATGACCTCCATTCCTTCGATGGACAGGCACATACAGCAGACCAACGACCGTCTGTTATGTATCAAACAGGTGAGTTTCCAACATGGTCCCTGATGGACGCACGTCAAACAGCAGAGAGCAACATTAATGCATCTGTATTTCATTTGGTCAAAGAAAATTCACTAACTAGTGTTTATAAATAGATACAGCAGCATTTCCCAGACTGGATCCTGGGGACCCCAACGGGGGACTTTTCTCAGGCTTTCGCCTGCAACATCAGTTCTGTTGTACTCACAGACAATATTTTTACAGTTTTGGAAACTTTAGAGTGTTTTCTATCCAAAGCTGTAAATTATATGCATATTCCAGCATCTTGTCCTGACAAAATATCCTGTTTACTACGGGACCGAAATGCAGCGTGGTGGTTACTCATGTCTTTAATGAAACAAATGACGATACATGAAATAACTTAATAAAGAACGTAATGAACCCACGAAATACACAGTGAAACCCAGGCTACCTAAATACGGTTCCCTATCAGAGACAACGAGAATCACCTGACTCTGATTGAGAACCGCCTCAGGCAGCCAAGCCTAAACTAGACACACCCCTAATCAACCACAATCCCAATGCCTACAAAAACCCCAATACGACAACACAATAAACCCATGTCACACCCTGGCCTGAACAAATATATAACGAAAACACAAAATACAATGACCAAGGCGTGACAGAACCCCCCCCCCCCCTAAGGTGCGGACTCCCGGACGCACCTCACAACCATAGGGAGGGTCCGGGTGGGCGTCTGTCCATGGATCCACCCTCGCCGCCGACCATGGCCTAATAGTCCTCACCCAGAACCCCACTGAACTGAGGGGCAGCTCGTGACTGAGGGGCAGCTCGGGACTGAGGGGCAGCTCGGGACTGAGGGGCAGCTCGGGACTGAGGGGCAGCTCGGGACTGAGGCAGCTCGGGACTGAGAGGAAGCTCGGGACGGAGGGGCAGCTCGGGACGGAGGGGCAGCTCGGGACTGAGGGACAGCTCGGGACTGAGGGGTAGCCCGGGACTGAAGGGTAGCCCGGGACTGAAGGGTAGCCCGGGACTGAGGGGAAGCCCAGTACTGAGAGGAAGCCCAGTACTGAGAGGAAGCCCAGTACTGAGGGGAAGCCCAGTACTGAGAGAAAGCCCAGTACTGAGAGGAAGCCCAGTACTGAGAGGAAGCCCAGTACTGAGATGAAGCTCAGGCAGGTAGTAGGCTCCGGTAGATCCTGGCTGGCTGGCGGATCTGGGAGAGTCTGGCTGACTGGCAGATCTGGAAGAGTCTGGCTGACTGGCGGATCTGGAAGAGTCTGGTTGACTGGCGGATCTGGAAGAGTCTGGCTGACTGGCGGATCTGGAAGAGTCTGGCTGACTGGCGGATCTGGAAGAGTCTGGCTGACTGGCGGATCTGGAAGAGTCTGGCTGACTGGCGGATCTGGAAGAGACTGGTTGACTGGCAGATCTAGAAGAGTCTGGTTGACTGGCAGATCTAGAAGATCATGGCTGACTGGCGGATCTAGCTGTTCTATGCAGACTGACAGCTCTGGCTGCTCCATGCAGACTGGCAGCTCCTTGCAGACTGACAGCTCCTTGCAGACTGACAGCTCTGGCTGCTCCATGCAGACTGACAGCTCCTTGCAGACTGGCAGCTCCTTGCAGACTGACAGCTCTGGCTTGCAGACTGACTGGCAGCTCAGCTTGCAGACTGAGCAGCTCTGGCTGCTCCATGCAGACAGCTGCAGACTGGCAGCTCTGGACTGCAGCTCTGGCTGCTCCATGCAGGCTGACAGCTCCTTGCAGACTGGCAGCTCCTTGCAGACTGGCAGCTGCCCATGCAGACTGGCAGCTCTGGCTGCTCCATGACTGAGCTCTGGCTGCTCACAGCTCTGGCTGCTTCATGCAGAGACTGGCAGCTGACAGCTTGCAGACTGACAGCTCTGGCTGCTCCATGCAGGCTGACAGCTCCTTGCAGACTGGCAGCTCCTTGCAGACTGACAGCTCTGGCTGCTTCATGCAGATTGACAGCTGATGCAGCTGACAGCTCTGGCATGACTGACAGCTCCTTGCAGACTGACAGCTCTGGCTGCTCCATGCAGACTGACAGCTCTGGCTGCTTCATGCAGATTGACAGCTGATGCAGGCTGACAGCTTGCTGCTCCATGACTGACAGCTCTGGCTGCTCCTTGCAAACTGACAGCTCTGGCTGCTTCATGCACTTAATAAATACAAAAACAACAAACGGAACGTGAAAACCTAATACAGCCTGTCTGGTGAACAACTACACAGAGACAGGAACAATCACCGACAAAATACACAGTGAAACCCAGGCTACCTAAATACGATTCCCTATCAGAGACAACAATAATCACCTGACTCTATATATAACGAAAACACAAAATACAATGACCAAGGCGTGACACCCTCGTCACAATTTAAAGAAGGAATGAGATTCCACAAATGAACTTTTAACAAGGTACACCTGTTAATTAAAATGCATTCCAGTTGACTACCTCATGAAGCTGGTTGAGAGAATGCCAAGAGTGTGCAAAGCTGTTTCAAAATAGTTGCGTTTATACTCTTAGTTTTATATTTTATTTTTTTAAATCCCTTTTTCTCCCCAATTTCATGGTATCCAATTGGTAGTTACAGTCTTGTCTCATTGCCGTTACGGATTCAGGAGAGGGGAAGGACCGTGTGTCCACCGAAATGTGTCGGAGAAAGAACCTGGTGAACGTGTCAGCGTGCACTGCACCCGGCCAACCACAGGAGTCGCTAGAGAGCGATGGGACAAGAACATCCCTACTGGCCAAACCCTCCCCTAACCTGGACGACGCTGGGCCAAACCCTCCCCTAACCCGGACGACGCTGGGCCAAACCCTCCCCTAACCTGGACGACGCTGGGCCAAACCCTCCCCTAACCTGGACGACGCTGGGCCAATTGTGCGCCGCCCCGTGGGTCTCCTGGTTGCGGACCGCTGCGACAGAACTTGGAATCTCACAGCACTGCGCCACTAGTGTTCAGTGTAATATAACAGAAGAGTAGAAAATCCCCAAATACAGACAAATCAAAGCTGATACAGACCCAAGACTATTCCAAGATATAATCAAAAGCACCAAAAGTGCTTCTACAAAGTATTGACTCAGGGGTGTGAATACTTATGTAAATGAGCTATTTCTTTATTTCAATTTCAAACTCAGAAAACAAGTTTTCACATTGTCATTATGGTGTGTTCTCATCATGTGTACTTTCATCGTAATTTATTTCATCTGTAGCCTAATAAACAACATGTTTTCTAGAGTGACTCCAACTTTACTTCCATACGATGGCTATTATATCAATATTTTAACATTGAAAAAAATTCCCATCGTACATTAATTTTACAGACTCAAAAAGATCCCACCGTGTCAAACTAACAAATTATCCGTCTGCATTTATAAAAACGTACCGGAACTTCCTGTTTCCATCAAGCTGTTGTGATTTTTTTGCTTTTACAGACTTTACTCACATAAAAGCTACGGATGTAAACGTGGCTGAATCAGTCAATCAATTAGTCAGCTAACAATTTTTTACATTCGCAGGTTAGCCTAGCAAGCTATCTAAACGTGTAGTAATCATTTTTTAACATTAGCAGGTTAGCCTAGCAAGCTACCTAAACGTGTAGTAATCATTTGTTTACATTAGCAGGTTAGCCCTGCAAGCTATCTAAACGTGTAGTAATCATTTGTTTACATTAGCAGGTTAGCCTAGCAAGCTACCTAAACGTGTAGTAATCATTTTTTTACATTAGCAGGTTAGCCTAGCAAGCTATCTAAACATGTAGTAATCATTTTTTTACATTAGCAGGTTAGCAGGTTAGCCTAGCAAGCTATCTAAACGTGTAGTAATCATTTGTTTACATTAGCAGGTTAGCAGGTTAGCCTAGCAAGCTATCTAAACGTGTAGTAATCATTTGTTTACATTAGCAGGTTAGCAGGTTAGCCTAGCAAGCTATCTAAATGTGTAGTAATCATTTTTTTACATTAGCAGGTTAGCCGTTTAGCAGGTTAGCCTAGAAAGCTACCTAAACGTGTAGTAATCATTTTTTAACATTAGCAGGTTAGCCTAGCAAGCTATCTAAACGTGTAGTATTTTTTTTTACATTAGCAGGTTAGCAGGTTAGCCCTGCAAGCTATCTAAACGTGTAGTAATCATTTTTTTACATTAGCAGGTTAGCAGGTTAGCCTAGCAAGCTATCTAAACGTGTAGTAATCATTTGTTTACATTAGCAGGTTAGCAGGTTAGCCTAGCAAGCTATCTAAACATGTAGTAATCATTTTTTTTACATTAGCAGGTTAGCAGGTTAGCAGGTTAGCCTAGCAAGCTATCTAAACGTGTAGTAATCATTTTTTTTACATTAGCAGGTTAGCAGGTTAGCAGGTTAGCCTAGCAAGCTACCTAAACGTGTAGTAATCATGGCTGAATACCAACCTGGCAGGCCACGTGCTCAGGGGCCCCGAACATCACTCAGATAGCATAAGTCATGGCAATATGAGTAGAATTGCAGAAAATGTGGTTTAAAATGTTTTTAAAAAAGATTCTTTCCACCACATGGTAAAATGGGTAGAATTGCATTAAACTTGCTTTAAAACAGCAACATTTTATTTCAATTGTGTAGAACTGGCCATCAAGAGGACCACCCACACCTAACCAAATCTAATTGGTCAATACATAGGGAATAGGGAGCCAATTAGGACACAGGTTGAAGATAAATAAATACAGGTTATCTGTTCACAATAATGTGATCTGTGCTTTTGTCTCTGTTTCTATGGGTTGTTATGTACACCACTCAAAACACTGTAGCATTTAATGTTGTAATATCACTGTATAAACACATGAGGCGAGATGGACTTTAATACATGATGTCTCATGGGGTGGGGAGGGGGGGCAGAGCTACTGCTGTTGCAATGCATTCTGGGCTGCTGCTGCTGCTGCTGCTGTGCTAAGTGAGCGAGTTTATCCGGATGACACACACACACACACACACACACACACACACACACACACACACACACACACACACACACACACACACACACACACACACACACACACACACACACACACACACACACACACACACACACACACACACACACACACACACACACACACAGAGAGAGAGAGAGTAGCACAACAGTTGTGGTCGGTGCCATTAAAGATGAGGGAGCACGGCCTTATTTCTATTACAGCATATTGGATAACTGTCGTTCATATTCCATTCACCCAGTTCAATGTAACATCGATATGTTTAGGCTACTACACAATACTCACATTTCCCCTTTATCCATCATGAGGTTGCTACAACCTATGAATGAACGTTTACAATGTAGGTGCACACAGGTTGAGAGAATTTTGAGTAAATTAGGTGAAAGATATTGACACATTCAATACAGACTTGCCTGCATCTAGCTGACCTAGGGTGTAGTCATTAGTCCAACAGTATCACCTCTTGCCTGCATCTAGCTGACCTAGGGTGTAGTCATTAGTCCAACAGTATCACCTCTTGCCTGCATCTAGCTGACCTAGGGTGTAATCATTAGGCCAACAGTATCACCTCTTGCCTGCATCTAGCTGACCTAGGGTGTAGTCATTAGTCCAACAGTATCACCTCTGACCTGCATCTAGCTGACCTAGGGTGTAGTCATTAGTCCAACAGTATCACCTCTTGCCTGCATCTAGCTGACCTAGGGTGTAATCATTAGGCCAACAGTATCACCTCTTACCTGCATCTAGCTGACCTAGGGTGTAATCATTAGTCCAACAGTATCACCTCTTGCCTGCATCTAGCTGACCTAGGGTGTAATCATTAGTCCAACAGTATCACCTCTTGCCTGCATCTAGCTGAACTAGGGTGTAGTCATTAGTCCAACAGTATCACCTCTTGCCTGCATCTAGCTGACCTAGGGTGTAATCATTAGTCCAACAGTATCACCTCTTGCCTGCATCTAGCTGACCTAGGGTGTAATCATTAGTCCAGTCTTGCCTGCATCTAGCTGATCTAGGGTGTAGTCATTAGTCCAACAGTATCACCTCTTACCTGCATCTAGCTGACCTAGGGTGTAATCATTAGTCCAGTCTTGCCTGCATCTAGCTGACCTAGGGTGTAATCATTAGTCCAGACTTGCCTGCATCTAGATGATCTAGGGTGTAATCATTAGGCCAACAGTATCACCTCTTGCCTGCATCTAGCTGATCTAGGGTGTAATCATTAGTCCAACAGTATCACCTCTTGCCTGCATCTAGCTGACCTAGGGTGTAATCATTAGGCCAACAGTATCACCTCTTGCCTGCATCTAGCTGACCTAGGGTGTAGTCATTAGTCCAACAGTATCACCTCTTGCCTGCATCTAGCTGACCTAGGGTGTAATCATTAGGCCAACAGCATCACCTCTTGCCTGCATCTAGCTGACCTAGGGTGTAGTCATTAGGCCAACAGCATCACCTCTTGCCTGCATCTAGCTGACCTAGGGTGTAGTCATTAGTCCAACAGTATCACCTCTTGCCTGCATCTAGCTGACCTAGGGTGTAATCATTAGGCCAACAGTATCACCTCTTGCCTGCATCTAGCTGACCTAGGGTGTAATCATTAGGCCAACAGCATCACCTCTTGCCTGCATCTAGCTGACCTAGGGTGTAATCATTAGTCCAACAGTATCACCTCTTGCCTGCATCTAGCTGACCTAGGGTGTAATCATTAGGCCAACAGTATCACCTCTTGCCTGCATCTAGCTGACCTAGGGTGTAGTCATTAGTCCAACAGTATCACCTCTTCCCTGCATCTAGCTGACCTAGGGTGTAATCATTAGGCCAACAGCATCACCTCTTGCCTGCATCTAGCTGACCTAGGGTATAGTCATTAGGCCAACAGCATCACCTCTTGCCTGCATCTAGCTGACCTAGGGTGTAGTCATTAGTCCAACAGTATCACCTCTTGCCTGCATCTAGCTGACCTAGGGTGTAATCATTAGGCCAACAGCATCACCTCTTGCCTGCATCTAGCTGACCCAGGGTGTAGTCATTAGGCCAACAGCATCACCTCTTGCCTGCATCTAGCTGACCTAGGGTGTAATCATTAGGCCAACAGTATCACCTCTTGCCTGCATCTAGCTGACCTAGGGTGTAATCATTAGGCCAACAGTATCACCTCTTGCCTGCATCTAGCTGACCTAGGGTGTAGTCATTAGTCCAGACTTGCCTGCATCTAGCTGACCTAGGGTGTAATCATTAGTCCAGACTTGCCTGCATCTAGCTGACCTAGGGTGTAATCATTAGTCCAGACTTGCCTGCATCTAGCTGACCTAGGGTGTAATCATTAGTCCAGACTTGCCTGCATCTAGCTGACCTAGGGTGTAATCATTAGTCCAGACTTGCCTGCATCTAGCTGACCTAGGGTGTAATCATTAGTCCAGACTTGCCTGCATCTAGCTGACCTAGGGTGTAATCATTAGTCCAGACTTGCCTGCATCTAGCTGACCTAGGGTGTAATCATTAGGCCAACAGTATCACCTCTTGCCTGCATCTAGCTGACCTAGGGTGTAATCATTAGGCCAACAGTATCACCTCTTGCCTGCATCTAGCTGACCTAGGGTGTAATCATTAGTCCAGACTTGCCTGCATCTAGCTGACCTAGGGTGTAATCATTAGTCCAGACTTGCCTGCATCTAGCTGACCTAGGGTGTAATCATTAGTCCAGACTTGCCTGCATCTAGCTGACCTAGGCAATCATTAGGCCAACAGTATCACCTCTTGCCTGCATCTAGTGTAATCATTAGGCCAACAGTATCACCTCTTGCCTGCATCTAGCTGACCTAGGGTGTAATCATTAGGCCCAACTTTTGCAAACGAGAGTTTCTATTGGACAACTTCGGGTATGTCTATCCGCATTTCATTTCTGTTTTTCAACAGAATCGGCCAAATGAACACACGCAGTTCACTTACGTAGCAGCCACGTACATATAATCCCTTTGCTCGTAGTATACAGCGCTTTCAGGAAAGTATTCAGACCCCGTGACTTTTTCTCCATTTTTTGTTACGTTACAGCCTTATTCTAAAAATGGATTCAATTGTTTTTTGCTTTACGTCCTCAATCAACACACAATTCCCCATAATGACAAAGCAAAAAAAAACTCAAATAGCACATTTGAAGGGTAATAGACTACATGTTATGAAGGGTAATAGACTACATGTTATGATGGGTAAAATACTAAATGTTATGAAGGGTAATAGACTAAATGTTATGAAGGGTAATAGATGAGGTGTTATGAAGGGTAATAGATTAGGTGTTATAAAGGGGGTAATAGACTAAATGTTATGAAGGGTAATAGATGAGGTGTTATGAAGGGTTATAGACTAAATGTTATGAAGGGTAATAGACTAAATGTTATGAAGGGTTATAGACTAAATGTTATGAAGGGTAATAGACTAAATGTTATGAAGGGTAATAGATGAGGTGTTATGAAGGGTTATAGACTAAATGTTATGAAGTGTAATAGATGAGGTGTTATGAAGGATAATAGATTAGGTGTTATAAAGGGGGTAATAGACTAAATGTTATGAAGGGTAATAGATGAGGTGTTATAAAGGGGGTAATAGACTAAATGTTATGAAGGGTAATAGATTAGGTGTTATAAAGGGGGTAATAGACTAAATGTTATGAAGGGTAATAGATTAGGTGTTATAAAGGGGGTAATAGACTAAATGTTATGAAGGGTAATAGACTAAATGTTATGAAGGGTAATAGATGAGGTGATATGAAGGGTAATAGATTAGTTGTTATGAAGGGTAATAGATGAGGTGTTATGAAGGGGGTAATAGACTTAATATATTTATGTTGATTAAACCCTTGATACAGGCTAATAGGGGCGGCAGGGTAGCCTAGTGGTTAGAGCGTTGGACTAGTAACCGGAAGGTTGCAAGTACAAATCTGTCGTTCTGCCCCTGAACGGGCAGTTAACCCCACTGTTCCTAGGCCGTCATTGAAAATGATAATACACGCTAATTTGTCAATCGTTTTGTCTGTAAGGCGGCTGCATCCCGAGACATACATCACAGTATCAGTCAGTCTTTCTCTGTGTCTCTCCGTGTCTCTCCGTGTCTCTCCGTGTCTCTCCGTGTCTCACTCTCTGTGTATTTCTGGCTGTTGTGGAGTGTGTAAACATGTTGGAGCAGTCTCCCGCCCAGGGGATAGTGGGTATGTCTCTTGGCCACTAGTTAGGCTTGATTGGTGGGTTTTGGCTGGAGAAAGAGGCAACATCTGGCAGTGTCAAGCGAGAGAGCAGAGAGAGCAGAGAGAGCAGAGAGAGCAGCAGACGTTAACACACTTGGTGTGACCAATTGTTCTGAGTGCAAAGAACAGTAATCACTACAAGCCACAGTGATAATGGTGTTGAACAGTAATCACTACAAGCCACAGTGATAATGGTGTTGAACAGTAATCACTACAAGCCACAGTGATAATGGTGTTGAACAGTAATCACTACAAGCCACAGTGATAATGGTGTTGAACAGTAATCACTACAAGCCACAGTAATAATGGTGTTGAACAGTAATCACTACAAGCCACAGTGATAATGGTGTTGACCAGTAATCACTACAAGCCACAGTGATAATGGTGTTGAACAGTAATCACTACAAGCCACAGTGATAATGGTGTTGAACAGTAATCACTACAAGCCACAGTGATAATGGTGTTGATCAGTAATCACTACAAGCTACAGTGATAATGGTGTTGAACAGTAATCACTACAAGCCACAGTGATAATGGTGTTGAACAGTAATCACTACAAGCCACAGTGATAATGGTGTTGATCAGTAATCACTACAAGCTACAGTGATAATGGTGTTGAACAGTAATCACACATCTACCTCTCTCTTCTCTCTCTCTCTCTCTCTCTCTCTCTCTCTCTCTACATCTCATCTCTCTCCTCTCCATCTCCTCTCTCTCTCCTCTCCATCTCTCCTCTCTCTCTCTCTCCTCTCCATCTCTCCTCTCTCTCTCTCCTCTCCATCTCTCTCTCTCTCTCTCTCTCTCTCTCTCTCTCTCTCTCTCCTCTCCATCTCCTCTCTCTCTCCTCTCCTCTCCATCTCTCTCTCTCTCCTCTCCATCTCTCCTCCTCTCCATCTCCTCTCTCTCTCCTCTCCTCTCTCTCTCTCTCTCTCCTCTCCATCTCCTCTCTCTCTCTCTCTCTCTCTCTCTCTCTCTCTCTCTCTCTCTCTCTCTCTCTCTCTCTCTCCTCTCCATCTCTCTCTCTCTCCTCTCATCTACCTCTCTCTCCCCCTCCCCCCATCCTTGGTACACTGATTGAGTGTGTGTTTATCTTCCAGTCTAATCTATATTTAGCATCTCTGAATGTGAGTTTCTCCAGAGCTGACTCTATCCAACAGCAGGATTCACATGCTCTTAACCCCCTACACACGCACGCACGCACGCACACACACACACACACACACACACACAGTGCACAAACATACACCCGCCCCTACCCTGAACAAAGATTTACTCCGCAGGGAAATGGTCTCCACATGAAATACACACAAGACTGGTTTCATCTGGCCCTTGTCAAACGCTGCCTTTACCAATGGATATGGAGGCTAATCAAATGCTGACCTCTACTGCCACCTAAAGAGAAGACAAACCTTCTGACTGTAACTAGTCTGCTGCTTTTCCCCCCTTCCTGTCTCTTACAGAGGAGAGGAACAGACCTGGTTTGAAATAGTATTTAGAAATCATTTAAAATACTCGGATCTGGGCTCGATTGAGCCCGCCTGGTGTCAAACTGAACCAATAGAATAGAACTGTGAAACTGCAAAGCAAACCCGGTCCACCTGGCTCTTCGTGCAGGCTAGAGCAAACGCCGACGGTAATTGAAATATGTTGAATACTGATTGAACCCAGGTGGTGTTGGAGGAGTTGGAATCAAAGCAAGCATCTTCAGTTCAACATGACAAGCTGCGCTGTGTGCCTTTTGATGCTGCTTAGCTGTGGACCGGGTTTCTTATGTGTAACCTAGCAAGCACACCACAAAGGGAAAAGCAGTGTGTGAGTATAATCTCTCTGCAGAAAGGCAATAAACTGCTTCAGAGAGGAGAGGAGAAGAGAAGAGAGGAGAGAGATGCCTTATTGTCCCTTTATTTAACTAGGGATTTAATCATATTGAGATTGACATCTGTTTTAATCTGGGATTTAATCACATTGAGATTGACATCTGTTTTTTAAATAAATTAGCCATGGATCACTTAAAGTGAGTTGAGACAATGTGGTCGTGTCGTGAGTGACTGACTGTGTGAGTGATATAGTGACATTCTCTGCCTGATCTGCTGTTCTCTTGGTCACCTGAAGTTGTCCACCGGTAGTCTCTGGTTATCTGGTGTACAGAACCAGAGGAACAGAGGAACAGCTTTACTGGTGTACAGAAACAGAGGAACAGCTTTACTGGTGTTCAGAAACAGAGGAACAGCTTTACTGGTGTACAGAACCAGAGAAACAGAGGAACAGCTTTACTGGTGTACAGAAACAGAGGAACAGCTTTACTGGTGTTCAGAAACAGAGGAACAGCTTTACTGGTGTACAGAAACAGAGGAACAGCTTTACTGGTGTTCAGAAACAGAGGAACAGCTTTACTGGTGTTCAGAAACAGAGGAACAGAGGAACAGCTTTACTGATGTACAGAACCAGAGGAACAGCTTTACTGATGTACAGAAGCAGAGGAACAGAGGAACAGCTTTACTGATGTACAGAACCAGAGGAACAGCTTTACAGATGTACAGAACCAGAGGAACAGCTTTACTGGTGTACAGAACCAGAGGAACAGAGGAACAGCTTTACTGGTGTACAGAACCAGAGGAACAGAGGAACAGCTTTACTGGTGTACAGAACCAGAGGAACAGAGGAACAGCTTTACTGGTGTACAGAACCAGAGGAACAGCTTTACTGGTGTACAGAACCAGAGGAATAGAGGAACAGAGGAACAGCTTTACTGGTGTACAGAACCAGAGGAACAGCTTTACTGGTGTACAGAACCAGAGGAACAGAGGAACAGCTTTACTGGTGTACAGAACCAGAGGAACAGAGGAACAGCTTTACTGGTGTTCAGAAACAGAGGAACAGCTTTACTGATGTATAGAACCAGAGGAACAGAGGAACAGCTTTACTGGTGTACAGAACCAGAGGAACAGCTTTACTGATGTACAGAACCAGAGGAACAGAGGAACAGCTTTACTGGTGTACAGAACCAGAGGAACAGAGGAACAGCTTTACTGGTGTTCAGAACCAGAGGAACAGCTTTACTGATGTATAGAACCAGAGGAACAGAGGAACAGCTTTACTGGTGTACAGAACCAGAGGAACAGAGGAACAGCTTTACTGGTGTACAGAACCAGAGGAACAGAGGAACAGCTTTACTGGTGTACAGAACCAGAGGAACAGAGGAACAGCTTTACTGGTGTTCATAAACAGAGGAACAGAGGAACAGCTTTACTGGTGTTCATAAACAGAGGAACAGAGGAACAGCTTTACTGGTGTTCATAAACAGAGGAACAGAGGAACAGCTTTACTGGTGTTCATAAACAGAGGAACAGCTTTACTGCTGTACAGAACCAGAGGAACAGAGGAACAGCTTTACTGGTGTTCATAAACAGAGGAACAGAGGAACAGCTTTACTGGTGTTCATAAACAGAGGAACAGCTTTACTGATGTACAGAAACAGAGGAACAGCTCTACTGGTGTTCAGAAACAGAGGAACAGCTTTACTGGTGTTCAGAAACAGAGGAACAGCTTTACTGGTGTACAGAACCAGAGGAACAGAGGAACAGCTTTACTGGTGTACAGAACCAGAGGAACAGAGGAACAGCTTTACTGGTGTACAGAACCAGAGGAACAGAGGAACAGCTTTACTGGTGTTCAGAAACAGAGGAACAGCTTTACTGGTGTACAGAACCAGAGGAACAGCTTTATTAACACAATGTTCTGGAAGAATGTATATATACATATATATATATATATATATATAGAATATTGGATGTGCACCTTATTTTTTATGTTTATTCATTTACATTACATTTAAGTCATTTAGCAGACGCTCTTATCCAGAGCGACTTACAAATTGGTGCATTCACCATGACATCCAGTGGGACAGTCACTTAACAATAGTGCATCTAAAACTTAGGGGGGGTGGGGTGAGAGGGATTACTTAACCTATCCTAGGTATTCCTTAAAGAGGTGGGGTTTCAGGTGTCTCCGGAAGGTGGTGATTGACTCCGCTGTCCTGGCGTCGTGAGGGAGTTTGTTCCACCATTGGGGGGCCAGGGCAGCGAACAGTTTTGACTGGGCTGAGCGGGAGCTGTACTTCCTCAGTGGTAGGGAGGCGAGCAGGCCAGAGGTGGATGAACGCAGTGCCCTTGTTTGGGTGTAGGGCCTGATCAGAGCCTGGAGGTACTGAGGTGCCGTTCCCCTCACAGCTCCGTAGGCAAGCACCATGGTCTTGTAGCGGATGCGAGCTTCAACTGGAAGCCAGTGGAGAGAACGGAGGAGCGGGGTGACGTGAGAGAACTTGGGAAGGTTGAACACCAGACGGGCTGCGGCGTTCTGGATGAGTTGAAGGGGTTTAATGGCACAGGCAGGGAGCCCAGCCAACAGCGAGTTGCAGTAATCCAGACGGGAGATGACAAGTGCCTGGATTAGGACCTGCGCCGCTTCCTGTGTGAGGCAGGGTCGTACTCTGCGGATGTTGTAGAGCATGAACCTACAGGAACGGGCCACCGCCTTGATGTTAGTTGAGAACGACAGGGTGTTGTCCAGGATCACGCCAAGGTTCTTGGCGCTCTGGGAGGAGGACACAATGGAGTTGTCGACCGTGATGGCGAGATCATGGAACGGGCAGTCCTTCCCCGGGAGGAAGAGCAGCTCCGTCTTGCCGAGGTTCAGCTTGAGGTGGTGATCCGTCATCCACACTGATATGTCTGCCAGACATGCAGAGATGCGATTTCGCCACCTGGTCATCAGAAGGGGGAAAGGAGAAGATTAATTGTGTGTCGTCTGCATAGCAATGATAAGAGAGACCATGTGAGGTTATGACAGAGCCAAGTGACTTGGTGTATAGCGAGAATAGGAGAGGGCCAAGAACAGAGCCCTGGGGGACACCAGTGGTGAGAGCGCGTGGTGAGGAGACAGATTCTCGCCACGCCACCTGGTAGGAGCGACCTGTCAGGTAGGACGCAATCCAAGCGTGGGCCGCACCGGAGATGCCCAACTCGGAGAGAGGAGGATCTGATGGTTCACAGTATCGAAGGCAGCCGATAGATCTAGAAGGATGAGAGCAGAGGAGAGAGAGTTAGCTTTAGCAGTGCGGAGCGCCTCCGTGATACAGAGGAGAGCAGTCTCAGTTGAATGACTAGTCTTGAAACCTGACTGATTTGGATCAAGAAGGTCATTCAGAGAGAGATAGCGGGAGAGCTGGCCAAGGACGGCACGTTCAAGAGTTTTGGAGAGAAAAGAAAGAAGGGA
>NC_060183.1:5633096-5643096 GCF_021184085.1 Oncorhynchus gorbuscha
TCTACCATCAGATTTGATCTTCACCAATGTCAAAGGTCAAAGGTCATCAGTGGAAAGTAACGGCTACATTTCAGTCTCAAAGTCTTTAAATTTAGTGATCATTATATATATATATATATATATATATATATATATATATATATATATATATATATATGTTTATTTTTCTCCCCAAATTCCATCTTGTCTCATCGCTGCAACTCCCCATCCGGCTGGGAGAGGTCATGGTCAAGTCATGCGTCCTCTGAAACACGACCCGCCAAACCGAGCTCCTTAACACCCGCCCTCTTAACCCGGAAGCCAGCCGCACCAATGTGTCGAAGGAAAAACCGTTGAACTGACGACCGATGTCAGCCTGCACGCACCCGGCCCGTCACAAGGAGTC
Organism: Oncorhynchus gorbuscha; assembly: GCF_021184085.1. Classification (NCBI taxonomy): domain Eukaryota; kingdom Metazoa; phylum Chordata; class Actinopteri; order Salmoniformes; family Salmonidae; genus Oncorhynchus; species Oncorhynchus gorbuscha. Next base: position 5,633,482 of record NC_060183.1, read on the forward strand.
GCTACAGCGCGGTGAGCTATGTAAAGCCCAGCTGGCAAAAATCCTCCCCTAGTAACCCGGACAACGCTGGGCCTATGGGACTCCTGATTACAGCCGGATGTGACACAGCCTGGAATCTGTAGTGACGCGATGCAGTGCCTTTGTCAGGCTGTGGGTGACTGGAATCAGGCGCAGGAGAGCAGAGATGAGTGTAGTAAGGTCATTTATTCCACAAACAGCACCAGTATAAAACGAATACTAAATGTGCGTGAAATTACCAGTTACTCTTAATAAATAACGGGCGTAATAACGAACCCGGCTAAGAATACCAGCCAACCAGTAACGACCTAAACATGATATACAGACAATACCAGCCAACAAGTAACGACCTGGACAATATATACAAACAATACCAGCCAACCAGTAACGACCTAAACATGATATACAGACAATACCAGCCAACAAGTAATGACCTGGACAATATATACAAACAATACCAGCCAACCAGTAACGACCTGGACAATATATACAAACAATACCAGCCAACAAGTAACGACCTGGACAATATATACAAACAATACCAGCCAACCAGTAACGACCTAAACATGATATACAGACAATACCAGCCAACAAGTAACGACCTGGACAATATATACAAACAATACCAGCCAACCAGTAACGACCTGGACAATATATACAAACAATACCAGCCAACAAGTAATGACCTGGACAATATATACAAACAATACCAGCCAACCAGTAACGACCTGGACAATATATACAAACAATACCAGCCAACCAGTAACGACCTGGACAATATATACAAACACGCACACCAACATTGGGAAACAGAGGGTTAAATAATGACCATGTAATTGGGGAATAGAAATCAGGTGTGTCGAAAACAAAGACAAAACAAATGGAAAATGAGAAGTGGATCGGCGATGGCTAGAAAGCCAGTGGCGTCGACCGTCGAACGCTGCCTGGTCCCTCAAGGAGAGGGACCGACTGCGGTGGAAATCGTGACCGCCTTAGACCGCTGCACTCCTGTGATCTTTATTCTTTTTACCAGAGAAGATATATTGAGACATATGTCTCTTTTTCAAATGTGCCCTTTACGGAAGAGTGGCCAGGAAAAGCCATTGCTTAAAGGAAAAAAATAAGCAAACGTTTGGTGTTCGCCAAAGGGCATGTGGGAAACTCTCCAAACATATGGAAGAAGGTACTCTGGTCAGATGAGACTTGATCAAAATTGAGCTTTTTGCCATCAAGGAAAACGCTGTCTGTCACAAACCCAACACCTCTCATCACCCCGAGAATGCCACCACCAGTGAAGCATGGTGGTGGCAGCATCATGCTGTGGGGATGTTTTTCTTCAGCAGGGACTGGGAAACTGGTCAGAATTGAAGGAATGAGGGATGGTGCTAAATACAGGGACATTCCTGAGGGAAACCTGTTTCAGTCTTCCAGAGATTTGATACTGGGACGGAGGTTCACCTTCCAGCAGGACAATGACCCTAGGCATACTGCTAAAGCAACACTTGAGTGGTTTAAGGGGAAACATTTAAATGTTTTGTAAAGGCCTAGTCAAAGCACAGTCCTCAATCCAATTGAGAATGTGTGGTATATGTCACGTTCGGACCTTAGTTCCTTTGTTTTGTCTTTGTTTTAGTATGGTCAGGGCGTGAGTTGGGGTGGGCAGTCTATGTTTGTTTTTCTTTGTAGGTTTTTGTGTTCGGCCTAGTATGGTTCTCAATCAGAGGCAGGTGTCGTTAGTTGTCTCTGATTGAGAATCATACTTAGGTAGCCTTTTTCCACCTGTGTTTGGTGGGTGTTTATTTCCTGTTTAGTGTTTTGTCATTCACCTTACGGGACTGTTCGTTTGTTGCTTATTGTTTTTGTTCAGTGTTCATTTTTCTTCATTAAATTATGGACACTTACCAACCTGCGTTTTGGTCCTCCGATCCTTCTCGCTACTCCTCCTCAGAAGAGGAGGACGAGATCCTTTACAGTAAGACTTAAAGATTGCTGTACACCAGCAGGAACCCATCCAACTTGAAGGAGCTGGAGCAGTTTTGCCTTGAAGAATGGGCAAAAATCCCAGTGGCTAGATGTGCCAAGTTTATAGAGACATATCCCAAGAGACTTGCAGCTGTAATTGCTGCAAAAGGTGGCTCTACAAAGGATTGACTTTGTGGGGGTGGATAGTAATGCACACTCAAGTTTTCTGTTCTTTTTTGGTCTTATTTCTTGTTTGTTCCACAATAAAAAATATGTAGCATCTTTAAAATGGTAGGCATATCGTGTAAATCAAATGAAACAACAACCCCCCCGCCCCCCCAAAAAACGATTTTAATTCCAGGTTGTAAGGCAACAAAATAGGAAAACTGCCAAGGGGGGTGAATACTTTCACAAGGCACTGTATTTACATTATATTTTCTGTACTTATGAAATTATTGTTTATTTATTTTTTAATTAATACACTTGGCAAAATTATTATTAAAAACAGTTTACTTTGTCATTATGTTTTTTTACGTTTTCAACAACATCTGCACTGAAGTATAACAAGAAGCTCTAGCACTGAGATGCAGTGCCTTAGACCGCTGAACCAGGGTCTGTAGTGACGCCCCACTGAACCAGGGTCTGTAGTGACGCCTCTAGCACTGAGATGCAGTGCCTTAGACCGCTGCGCCACCCGGGAGTGTATTGAGAATAGAAAATAATAGATTGGTTACATAGACAGAGACCGTGTTTAAACCACAAAGCAACTAATGCTCTTAAAGTAAGACGCTCTGAGCCTTCTTATCCCTTTTAAGAGTTCTAGGAGCATTTGGCCATTTATTTAATTCAATCGTATCCTCTAAATGTTAGAGCAAATATGCAGAAGATCTTCTCTTCTTTGCTTTGCTTATAAAAAAAAAATGTTGTAATCAAGTGTACCTCGTCTAATGTGTGTAATGTACCCTTTGGCAAAGCCAGGGAAATGTTTACACTAGTTTGAAAAGATAATATATAGACACTGTTGGGGTTTGTCTACAAGCCTAAATCATCAAGGATATCTTTAGCCTGGAATCCAGTCTGTTTGTGCTAACCTTCCACTCCTAGTACTATGTGTAATTGGACAAGAGTGGCAAGGAGTGGAATGATAGCTAAACAAACTGTTACCCAGGCTAAAGATATCCGACTGGAAACCAAAACATGATTTAGGCTTGTAGACAAACCTCCACATTGTCTATATATGACCTTTTTCCAACTAGTTTAAACATTTCCCTGGTTGAAGTCAAATAGTCAACGCACACGTTGTCCATTCACACGTTCATTCTCCTCCTGTCAGTAGGTAGCTTGTCTCCTCCTGTCAGTCGGTAGCTTGTCTCCTCTTGTCAGTAGGTAGCTTGTCTCCTCCTGTCAGTAGGTAGCTTGTCTCCTCCTGTCAGTAGGTAGCTTGTCTCCTCCTGTCAGTCGGTAGCTTGTCTCCTCCTGTCAGTAGGTAGCTTGTCTCCTCCTGTCAGTAGGTAGCTTGTCTCCTCCTGTCAGTAGGTAGCTTGTCTCCTCCTGTCAGTAGGTAGCTTGTCTCCTCCTGTCAGTAGGTAGCTTGTCTTCTCCTGTCAGTCGGTAGCTTGTCTCCTCTTGTCAGTAGGTAGCTTGTCTCCTCCTGTCAGTAGGTAGCTTGTCTCCTCCTGTCAGTAGGTAGCTTGTCTCCTCCTGTCAGTAGGTAGCTTGTCTCCTCCTGTCAGTAGGTAGCTTGTCTCCTCCTGTCAGTCGGTAGCTTGTCTCCTCCTGTCAGTAGGTAGCTTGTCTCCTCCTGTCAGTCGGTAGCTTGTCTCCTCCTGTCAGTAGGTAGCTTGTCTCCTCTTGTCAGTAGGTAGCTTGTCTCCTCCTGTCAGTAGGTAGCTTGTCTCCTCCTGTCAGTAGGTAGCTTGTTATAGCACTCTACTGTGGTCTACTGTACCCTACTGTACCCTATTGTTGCCTACTGTACCCTACTGTAGTCTACTGCACCCTTCTGTACCCTACTGCACCCTACTGTAGTCCACTGTACTCTACTGCACTCTACTGTAGTCTACTGTACCCTACTGTAGTCTACTGTACCCTACTGTACCCTACTGTAGTCTACTGTACCCTATTGTTGCCTACTGTACCCTACTGTAGTCTACTGCACCCTTCTGTACCCTACTGTAGTCCACTGTACCCTACTGTAGTCTACTGCACCCTACTGTACCCTATTGGTGCCTACTGTACCCTACTGTAGTCCACTGTACCCTACTGTATCCTACTGTAGTCTACTGTACCCTACTGTAGTCTACTGCACCCTACTGTACCCTACTGCACCCTACTGTAGTCTACTGTACCCTACTGTAGTCTACTGTACCCTACTGTAATCTATTGTACCTTACTGTACCCTACTCCACCCTACTGTGCCCTACTCCACCCTACTGCAGTCTACTGTACCCTACTGTAGTCTACTGTACCCTACTGTATCCTACTGTAGTCTACTGCACCCTACTGTAGTCCACTGTACCCTACTGTAGTCTACTGTACCCTACTGTAGTCTACTGTACCCTACTGTAGTCCACTGTACCCTACTGTAGTCCACAGTACCCTACTGTAGTCTACTGTACCCTACTGTAGTCTACTGTACCCTACTGTAGTCTAATGTACCCTACTGTACCCTACTGCACCCTACTGTACCCTACTGCACCCTACTGTAGTCTACTGTACCCTACTGTATTCTACTGTACCCTACTGTAATCTATTGTACCTTACTGTACCCTACTCCACCCTACTGTGCCCTACTCCACCCTACTGCAGTCTACTGTACCCTACTGTAGTCTACTGTACCCTACTGTAGTCCACTGTATCCTACTGTACCCCACTGTAGTCTACTGTACCCTACTGTTGTCCACTGTACCCTACTGTAGTCTACTGTACCCTACTGTAGTCTACTGTACCCTACTGTACCCTACTGTAGTCTACTGTACCCTTCTGTAGTCTACTGTAGTCTACTGTACCCTACTGTTGTCCACTGTACCCTACTGTAGTCTACTGTACCCTACTGTAGTCTACTGTACCCTACTGTACCCTACTGTAGTCTACTGTACCCTACTGTAGTCTACTGTACCCTACTGTAGTCCACTGTACCCTACTGTAGTCTACTGTAGTCTAATGTACCCTACTATTGTCCACTGTACCCTACTGTAGTCTACTGTACCCTACTGTACCCTGTTGTAGTCTACTGTACCCTGTTGTAGTCTACTGTACCCTACTGTAGTCCACTGTACCCTACTGTAGTCTACTGTACCCTACTGTAGTCTACTGTACCCTACTGTACCCTACTGTACCCTACTGTAGTCTACTGTACCCTACTGTAGTCTACTGTAGTCCACTGTACCCTACTGTAGTCTACTGTACCCTACTGTAGTCCACTGTACCCTACTGTAGTCCACAGTACCCTACTGTAGTCCACTGTACCCTACTGTAGTCTACTGTACCCTACTGTAGTCTACTGTACCCTACTGTAGTCTACTGTAGTCTACTGTACCCTACTGTAGTCTACTGTAGTCTACTGTACCCTACTGTTGTCCACTGTACCCTACTGTAGTCTACTGTACCCTACTGTAGTCTACTGTACCCTACTGTACCCTACTGTAGTCTACTGTACCCTACTGTAGTCCACTGTACCCTACTGTAGTCTACTGTAGTCTACTGTACCCTACTGTTGTCCACTGTACCCTACTGTAGTCTACTGTACCCTACTGTAGTCTACTGTACCCTACTCTACCCTACTGTAGTCTACAGTACCCTACTGTAGTCCACTGTACCCTACTGTAGTCTACTGTACCCTACTGTAGTCTACTGTACCCTACTGTAGTCCACTGTACCCTACTGTAGTCTACTGTACGCTACTGTAGTCCACTGTACCCTACTGTAGTCTACTCTACCCTACTGTAGTCTACTGTACCCTACTGTAGTCTACTGTAGTCTACTGTACCCTACTGTTGTCCACTGTACCCTACTGTAGTCTACTGTACCCTACTGTAGTCCACTGTACCCTATTGTAGTCTACTGTACCCTACTGTAGTCTACTGTACCCACCCAGTTTACAGTACCCTACTGTACCCTACTGTAGTCTACAGTACCCTACTGTAGTCTACTGTACCCTACTGTAGTCTACTGTAGCCTACTGTACCCTACTGTATCCACCCAGTTTACACTACCCTACTGTACCCACCCAGTTTACAGTACTAACAGAGGTAGAGGGTGGAGGCACCAGTCAGTGGTTAGTTACACAGTAAGCTCTTTATTCACATCCTCAACACACTCATTTACATGTTTCCTTGAGGAGTTACCTACTATTGGTAAGAATTATTAGACTGTATGTGTTTTCATTGCTTTTGGTATTTTAGTTTAATTGTTGCACTTTTTTTGTGTTTTTGAAAAGCGTATTTCCCAAATAACACGTAGCAGTAGTATGTAGATCTATACGCCTTGGTAAATGTGACTCGGCGGGTAGATTGCTGCTAGCTATTCTAACGAATAGAGGGAGGTAGAATGTGTTATCAGATCAATTCCTTAAACGACTGTGTGATGAGACTCCTTCCCTCTACAATTAAGACTCTGAAATTAGAACTATGTTTTCGACTGTTTGTGCTGAAACTAGAAATAACCATTTTTTGGTGGAAACAAACATGTTTAGATTTTAATTAGACAACGCACACTCATATATCTTCCTCATAATGGGACTATGTTTCTATAAATAAGGCAAAAGAAATCCATGTAGAAGCTATCGTCCTTTCTGGTGTCAAGTCGAGGCTATACTTTAGAGAAAGATAATAACATGGTACTGTAGCAGAGAGGAGAGGACTGGTGTTCTACTGAAATATCCTCAGGCTCTGAGGACTAGAGAGGAGGACTAGAGAGGAGGACTAGAGAGGAGGACTAGAGAGGAGAGGACTGGTGTTCTACTGAAATATCCTCAGGCTCAACTGAGGACTAGAGAGGAGAGGACTGGTGTTCTACTGAAATATCCTCAGGCTCAACTGAGGACTAGAGAGGAGAGGACTGGTGTTCTACTGAAATATCCTCAGGCTCAACTGAGGACTAGAGAGGAGAGGACTGGTGTTCTACTGAAATATCCTCAGGGTCAACTGAGGACTAGAGAGGAGAGGACTGGTGTTCTACTGAAATATCCTCAGGCTCTGAGGACTAGAGAGGAGGACTAGAGAGGAGGACTACAGAGGAGAGGACTAGAGAGGGGGACTAGAGAGGAGGACTAGAGAGGAGGACTAGAGAGGAGGACTAGAAAGGAGAGGACTAGAGAGGAGAGGAATAGAGAGGAGATGAATGGTGTTCTACTGAAATATCCTCAGGCTCTGAGGACTAGAGAGGAGGACTAGAGAGGAGGACTAGAGAGGAGAGGACTAGAGAGGAGAGGACTAGAGAGGAGAGGACTAGAGAGGAGGACTAGAGAGGAGGACTAGAGAGGAGAGGACTAGAGAGGAGGACTAGAGAGGAGAGGACTGGTGTTCTACTGAAATATCCTCAGGCTCTGAGGACTAGAGAGGAGGACTAGAGAGGAGAGGACTGGTGTTCTACTGAAATATCCTCAGGGTCTGTATTCAACTTTCCCCATGGGTGCAACTCAACTTCAACATCCGATAGGGAGTCAAGATAGTGGGATAGAATGGAGGACTAGAGAGGAGGACTAGAGAGGAGGACAAGAGAGGAGGACAAGAGAGGAGGACTAGAGAGGAGGACTAGAGAGGAGGACAAGAGAGGAGGACAAGAGAGGAGGACTAGAGAAGAGGACTAGAGAGGAGAGGACTGGTGTTCTACTGAAATATCCTCAGGGTCTGTATTCAACTTTCCCCATGGGTGCAACTCAACTTCAACATCCAATAGGGAGTCAAGATAGAGGGATAGAATGGAGAGGAGGAGAGAAAGATAGAAATGAGGACTAGAGAGGAGGACTAGAGAGGAGGACTAGAGAGGAGGAGGACTAGAGAGGAGGACTAGAGAGGAGGACGAGAGAGGAGGACTAGAGAGGAGGACGAGAGAGGAGGACTAGAGAGGAGGACTAGAGAGAGAGAGATAGGAGGAGGACTGGAGTGGAGCACGAGAGAAGAGGAGGACTAGAGAGGAGGATTAGAGAGGAGGACTAGAGAGGAGGACTAGAGAGGAGGATGAGGGAGGAGGACTAGAGAGGAGGAGGACTAGAGATGAGGACAAGAGAGAGGGATAGAAAGGAGGAGGACTAGAGAGGAGGACTAGAGAGAGAGGGATAGAAATGAGGAGGACTAGGGATAGAGAGAATAGAGATAGGGATAGAGGGATACACAGGATCCCAAATGACACCCTATTCCCGATTTAGTGCAGCACTTTTGACCAGTGCCCATAGGGCCTATAGAGGTAATAGAGTTCCATTTAGTGTACATACCTACTGCTGCAGAGGCATGTTGCTGGAGTTGTATATCTTTAAAGGTCAAAGGTCAAAGAGATTGGAAGGGGTCTCCTTTTGCAGATAATGGCATGGGTAAATCAAAGAGGTCCCTGCCACTTAAACAGTGATTTACAATGGCTCCTGTGGCCTGTTGGGCTGCACTTAATACTGCCGCTCAGTGGGCATCGGAGCACTGTGGCGTCAATGGCCTCTCTCTCTCTGTTTCTCTCTCTCTCTCTGTCTCTCTCTCTGTCTCTCTCTCTGTTTCTCTCTCTCTCTCTCTGTTTCTCTCTCTCTCTCTCTCTCTCTCTCTCTCTCTCTCTCTGTCTCTCTCTCTGTTTCTCTCTCTCTCTGTCTCTCTCTCTGTTTCTCTCTCTCTCTGTTTCTCTCTCTCTCTCTCTGTTTCTCTCTCTCTGTCTCTGTCTCTTTCTCTTTCTGTCTCTCTCTCTATGTCTCTCTCTGTCTCTCTCTCTCTCTCTCTGTTTCTCTCTCTCTCTCTGTCTCTCTCTCTGTTTCTCTCTCTCTCTGTTTCTCTCTCTCTCTCTCTCTCTGTCTCTCTCTCTCTCTCTCTCTCTGTCTCTCTCTCTGTTTCTCTCTCTCTCTCTGTTTCTCTCTCTCTCTGTCTCTCTCTCTGTTTCTCTCTCTCTCTGTTTCTCTCTCTCTATGTCTCTCTCTCTCTCTCTCTCTCAATGTTTCTCTCTCTCTCTGTCTCTCTCTGTCTCTCAATTCAATTGACTTTATTGACATGGCAAGTTTATTATTAAGTTTATTATTACTTACTTATAATTAAAGTATACATACCAAAGTATACATATCGAAAAATAAAATAAAATAAATATATTTATATATAAATAAATGGTGGGACCAGCAATAATAATAGTAGTAGTGGACATGGGATTACCATTAACAACAACTACAACAACAATATTAATCAGAACAACAATACATTAAAGCAATGGTAGTAGATCAGTGTCAACATGACTGAGAAGACACATGACCTGGTAGTAGACCAGTGTCAACATGACTGAGAAGACACATGACCTGGTAGTAGACCAGTGTCAACATGACTGAGAAGACACATGACCTGGTAGTAGACCAGTGTCAACATGACTGAGAAGACACCTGACCTGGTAGTAGACCAGTGTCAACATGACTGAGAAGACACATGACCTGGTAGTAGACCAGTGTCAACATGACTG
>NC_060183.1:5650596-5653096 GCF_021184085.1 Oncorhynchus gorbuscha
GACGGGCCCAGAATGTTGACGGGCCCAGAATGTTGACGGGCCCAGAATATGTTATGCCATGTTGCAAGTTTGCTTTGGGCCGGACCAATTTATAGTTGTTACAATGTTTCCTGATCTTGATCATGATCCCCCCCCCCCCAAATATATTCCCATATTCCCATTTCCCCCACAAAAATATGTATATTCCGATATCCCCCCCCCAAAAAAAAAAATATATATATATATTCCGATATCCCCCCAAAAAATATATATATATATTCCGATATCCCCCTCCCCCAAAATATATATATATTTTCCGATAACCCCCCCAAAAAAAAATATATATATATTCCGATATCCGATATATATTCCTTGCCCTCCCCAGGCCGTGATTGGGAGTCGCATAGCGCGGCGCACAATTGGTCCAGCGTCATCCGGGCCGTCATTGTAAATAAGAACCGCCTTGCCTAGGTAAATAAAGGTTACACACTGTCCAAAAGGTTATTTTGTTGGCATTTACGTAAGTCCCCATTACCAGTAAAACATCATCAAAACCTATTTCTTTTCACTTAACATGCTGTGCTGTCAACCAGGATTTCTTCCCCCCAAAAACACAGCAAAACGACATCTGTTTCAGGAGCTTTAATGGATTTCCCCTATGAGTTGTCTTGCTGAAATGTTCTTACTCTTTCAAATGACTGCTGGACTTGTTGACGGCTCGATCCACACAGCAGACATTGTGGCCCAGGTTAGGAATGCTGTGTTGCACGTGTAGTGTAGTGTAGTCAGCAGACATTGTGGCCCAGGTTAGGAATGCTGTGTTGCACGTGTAGTGTAGTGTAGTCAGCAGACATTGTGGCCCAGGTTAGGAATGCTGTGTTGCACGTGTAGTGTAGTGTAGTCAGCAGACATTGTGGCCCAGGTTAGGAATGCTGTGTTGCACGTGTAGTGTAGTGTAGTCAGCAGACATTGTGGCCCAGGTTAGGAATGGCGTCATTACGTCGTGTACTTACATTGTATAGGTATGCATGTCAGCTTTTAACATCCGCTTTAAACTAGACATCGGGCCGATACCAATATGTTCACCGATATATTGTGTATCCCTAGTTATTATAAATTAAATTAAAGTGTTTCATGAAAAACAGGCACGCAGATCGGTAGGAATTGTAAGATAAATTGTCATTCCACATGAGGAAGGTTGCCGACTCCTCGTGTTGCCGATTACCAGCGACTTCAGGAGAGTAACGGCAGAATCTGCGGAAAGCCAGCAGGAGTGGGAGGAGAATAGTTGGGTCTGAATCTCTGGCGCCCTCTTGAGGCATCAAACCGTAAGCTTAAAGCATCAGACACGCTCAGTGCATATAGTTGATTTTATTAAAACACACAGGGTGTTTCTAGATATGGAAAAATACAAGTGTAAAAATTCTGTCGACCAAAATTGTTCTTAGTTGGGGCTTTGGTGTTGTTCCTCATCAACCTTGAGAAAGAGAGATGCTCTGCAGAGGCTCAATTACGCCTAGATTATTCAGATTCCCTTTGCTTTTGTTATGAAGGAATAAAAGCTAAATACAAAAGCCAAAACAAGGATCCTAGCTGTTTAGACAGAGGGTCATGAAGTAGTATCCAGACAAGGATCCTAGCTGTTTAGACAGAGGGTCATGAAGTAGTATCCAGACAAGGATCCTAGCTGTTTAGACAGAGGGTGAGGCCCCACACATAGAAATACAATTACCAATAACAACAATCCCATTCAAGTCCGCTGTGTTATCTGATGTGTGGACCCAAGCGGCTAGGTTGAAGATACCCAGTGTTAGGTCAAGTTATAAAGAAGAAACAGAATTGTGGAACCAACGCCGTTGGCTAACTGGCATCTCAGACCTCTTAGTTTAGAAATCAACTTAGCCGAGCAGCAGACATATTGACTTCACCCGTAAGTGTTGCCACCATTGGTCCGGGTTGCTTTATTCTATTAATTGTATTTCTATGGCTACACACTGGCGAACTGGCTTTATCCTGTCTAGTGACTCTATTTCTATGGCCACACACTGGCTGCCTGGGAGAGACGGAGGGAAGCATAGCAGCTTAGACAGACTCAGAGAGAGAGAGAGGTCTTACTTATAGAAATATAATTACCAGAATGAACATTCCCATTCAAGTCAATGTTCTGTGATGAGTGAACTGGCTTTATCCTGTCTAGTGACTCTATTTCTATGGCCACACACTGGCTGCCTGGGAGAGACAGAGAGAGACAGAAAGAGGCTCTTAAACGGCCCCCTCACACACAGGGCCCCAGGGGTAGAACCTGGAGAAAGACGTCCAGCCGGGCCGTTGCCAAGCGACAGAGAGAGGGAGTTAATCACATGACAGGGCCAGGACGGTGGCAACGTGTCGGCGAGGCAACGGGTCGGCTATCTGACACCAGACACAGACAAGCCAGTGTCTACTGTGATTCGCTGAGAGGGAGGGAGATGGGAGGGAGGGGGCGGGAGGGAGAAGTTTTTGGAACGCATCACCGCCCTTC
>NC_060183.1:5655596-5680596 GCF_021184085.1 Oncorhynchus gorbuscha
ACCTCGTTCCCTACATAGTGCACTACTTTTGACAAGAGCCCTATGTGTCCTGGTCCAATGTAGTGCACTACATAAGAAATAGGGTGTTATTTGGAACACTGGTGCAACCTAGAACACAGAACTGCTGCTGTTTGTTCTTCTGTGTTGACGATAGGGACCGAGTGGTACAACGGTCTAGATGCGTCACTACAGACCCGGGTTCGATCCCGGGCTGTATCACAACCGTCTGTGATCAGGAGTCCCATAGGGCGGCGCACAATTGGCCCATCGACGCTCGGGTTAGGGTACGGTTTGTCGGGGTAGGCCGTCAACGTAAAATAAAAAACAATTCTTAACTGGCTGTTTCTATAATTTTTTTGCAAATGTATTAAAAATGACAAACAGAAATATATTATGTACAAATCAAAAAACTGAAATACGTTCTTTACATAAGTATTCAGACCCTTTGCGATGAGACTCGAAATTGAGCTCAGGTGCATCCTGTTTCCATTGATCATCCTTGAGATGTTTCTACACCTTGATTGGAGTCCACCTGTGGTAAATTCAATTGATTGGACCTGATTTGAAAAGGCACACAGCTGTCTATATAAGGTCCCATAGTTGACAGAGAAAAAAAAAACATGAGGTCGAAGGTATTGTCCGTAGAGCTACGAGACAGGATTGTGTCAAGGCACAAATCTGGGGAAAACATTTCTGCATCATTGAAGGTACCAAAAACATTTCTGCAGCGTTAAATGTCCCCAAGAACACTGTGGCCTTCATCATTCTTAAATGGAACAAGTTTAGAACCACCTAGACTCTTCGTAGAGCTGGCCGCCGGGCCAAACTGACCAATCAGGGGAGAAGAGCCTTGGTCAGGGAGGTGACCAAGAACCCAGTGGTCACTCTGACAGATCTCCAGAGTTCCACTGTGGAGATGGGAGAAACTTCCAGAAGGACAACCATCTCTGTAGCACTCCACCAATCAGGCCTTTTATAGTAGAGTGGCCAGACGGAAGCCTCTCCTCTGTAAAAGGCATATGAAAGCCCACTTGGAGTTTGCCAAAAGGCACTTAAAGAGTCTCAGACCATGAGAAACAAGATTCTCTGGTCTGATGAAACCAAGATTGAACTCGTCTGAAGGAAACCTGGCACCATCCCTACGGTGAAGTATTGTGGTGGCAGATGGGAGACTAGTTAGGATCAAGACAAAGATGAACGGAGCAAAGAACAGAGATCCTTGATGAAAACCTGCTCCAGAGCTCTCAGGACCTCAGACTGGGGCGAAGGTTCACCTTCCAACAGGACAACGACCCTAAACACACTGCCAAGACACCACAGGAGTATCTTCGGGACAAGTCTCTGCATGTCCTTGAGTGGCCCAGCCAGAGCCTTGACTTTAATCTGATCAAACGTCTCCGAAGAGACAAGAAGATAGCTGTGCAGAAAAGCTCCCCATCCAGCCTGACAGAGCTTGAGAGGATCTGCAGAGATGAATGGGAGAAACTCCCCAAATACAGGTGTGCCAAGCTTGTAGCGTCAAACCCAAGAAGACTCGAGGCTGTAATCGCTGCCAAATGTGCTTCAGCAAAGTACTGAGTAGAGGGACTGCTCTGCACTACAGAGGGTGGTGCGTTCGGCCCAGTACGTCACCAGGGCCAAGCTTCCTGACATCCAGGACCTCTGTACCAGGCGGTGTCAGATGAAAGCCCAGAGACTCCAGTCACCCTAGTCATAAACTGTTCTCTCTGCTGCGGCACGGAAAGTTGTAACGGAGCGCCAAGTCTAGGACCAAAAGGCTCCTGAAAGCTTCTACCCCCAAGCCCAAAGACTGCTGAACAATTAATAAAATGGCCACCTAGACTATTTACATTGACCCCCCTTTGTTTTTATACCGCTGATCCTCGCTGTTTATTATCTATGCATAGTCACTTTACAAATGACCTCGACTAACCTGTACCCACCGCACATTGACTCAGTACCGCTACCCCCGCACATTGACTCAGTACCGGTACCCCCGCACATTGACTCAGTACCGGTACCCCCGCACATTGACTCAGTACCGCTACCCCCGCACATTGACTCAGTACCGGTACCCCTGCACATTGACTCAGTACCGGTACCCCCGCACATTGACTCAGTACCGCTACCCCCGCACATTGACTCAGTACCGGTACCCCTGCACATTGACTCAGTACCGGTACCCCCGCACATTGACTCAGTACCGGTACCCCCGCACATTGACTCAGTACCGGTACCCCCGCACATTGACTCAGTACCGGTACCCCGCACATTGACTCAGTACCGCTACCCCGCACATTGACTCAGTACCGGTACCCCCGCACATTGACTCAGTACCGGTACCCCCGCACATTGACTCAGTACCGCTACCCCGCACATTGACTCAGTACCGGTACCCCGCACATTGACTCAGTACCGGTACCCCGCACATTGACTCAGTACCGCTACCCCGCACATTGACTCAGTACCGGTACCCCTGCACATTGACGCAGTACCGGTACCCCGCACATTGACTCAGTACCGGTACCCCCGCACATTGACTCAGTACCGGTACCCCGCACATTGACTCAGTACCGGTACCCCCGCACATTGACTCAGTACCGGTACCCCCGCACATTGACTCAGTACCGGTACCGCCGCACATTGACTCAGTACCGGTACCCCGCACATTGACTCAGTACCGCTACCCCGCACATTGACTCAGTACTGTGACCCCGCACATTGACTCAGTACCGGTACCCCTGCACATTGACTCAGTACCGGTACCCCGCACATTGACTCAGTACCGGTACCCCCGCACATTGACTCAGTACCGGTACCCCCGCACATTGACTCAGTACCGGTACCCCGCACATTGACTCAGTACCGCTACCCCGCACATTGACTCAGTACCGGTACCCCCGCACATTGACTCAGTACCGGTACCCCGCACATTGACTCAGTACCGCTACCCCCGCACATTGACTCAGTACCGGTACCCCTGCACATTGACTCAGTACCGGTACCCCGCACATTGACTCAGTACCGGTACCCCGCACATTGACTCAGTACCGCTACCCCCGCACATTGACTCAGTACCGGTACCCCTGCACATTGACGCAGTACCGGTACCCCCGCACATTGACTCAGTACCGGTACCCCGCACATTGACTCAGTACCGGTACCCCGCACATTGACTCAGTACCGGTACCCCGCACATTGACTCAGTACCGGTACCCCGCACATTGACTCAGTACCGGTACCGCCGCACATTGACTCAGTACCGGTACCCCCCGCACATTGACTCAGTACCGCTACCCCGCACATTGACTCAGTACTGTGACCCCCGCACATTGACTCAGTACCGGTACCCCTGCACATTGACTCAGTACCGGTACCCCGCACATTGACTCAGTACCGGTACCCCGCACATTGACTCAGTACCGGTACCCCCCGCACATTGACTCAGTACCGGTACCCCCGCACATTGACTCAGTACCGCTACCCCGCACATTGACTCAGTACCGGTACCCCGCACATTGACTCAGTACCGGTACCCCCGCACATTGACTCAGTACCGCTACCCCGCACATTGACTCAGTACCGGTACCCCTGCACATTGACTCAGTACCGGTACCCCCGCACATTGACTCAGTACCGGTACCCCGCACATTGACTCAGTACCGGTACCCCCGCACATTGACTCAGTACCGGTACCCCGCACATTGACTCAGTACCGCTACCCCCGCACATTGACTCAGTACGGGTACCCCCGCACATTGACTCAGTACCGGTACCCCGCACATTGACGCAGTACCGGTACCCCGCACATTGACTCAGTACCGCTACCCCCGCACATTGACTCAGTACCGGTACCCCCGCACATTGACTCAGTACCGGTACCCCCGCACATTGACTCAGTACCGCTACCCCCGCACATTGACTCAGTACCGGTACCCCCGCACATTGACTCAGTACCGCTACCCCCGCACATTGACTCAGTACCGGTACCCCCGCACATTGACTCAGTACCGCTACCCCCGCACATTGACTCAGTACCGGTACCCCCGCACATTGACTCAGTACCGGTACCCCCGCACATTGACTCAGTACCGGTACCCCCGCACATTGACTCCGTACCGGTACCCCCGCACATTGACTCAGTACCCGGTACCCACCGCACATTGACTCCGTACCGGTACCCCCGCACATTGACTCAGTACCGGTACCCACCGCACATTGACTCCGTACCGGTACCCCCGCACATTGACTCCGTACCGGTACCCCCGCACATTGACTCCGTACCGGTACCCCCGGAACTTTGAGATTTTTTTCATTCTTTTTTATTTTTTACTTCAGTTTATTTAGTAAATATTTTCTTAACTCTTTCTTGAACTACATTGTTGGTAAGTACCTAACTGTGATTGTGTTTAATTAAAATGGTAAAAAAAGGGGCAAAACTGTTGAGAGTGGTCTGATGTCACCAGGTAGGCCAAAACAGCCTGAAATATCAGGCCTTTCCCTGTGCGAGGTAGAGGAGGATCTGTGGATTAGCCTGCCAGACCAGTTGTGACCTCTTTGTCAATGGGATTAGCCTGCCAGACCAGTCGTGACCTTGTTGTCAATGGGATTAGCCTGCCAGACCAGTTGTGACCTCTTTGTCAATAGGATTAGCCTGCCAGACCAGTCATGACCACTTTGTCAATGGGATTAGCCTGCCAGACCAGTCATGACCACTTTGTCAATGGGATTAGCCTGCCAGATCAGTCGTGACCTTGTTGTCAATGGGATTAGCCTGCCAGACCAGTTGTGACCTCTTTGTCAATGGGATTAGCCTGCCAGACCAGTCATGACCACTTTGTCAATGGGATTAGCCTGCCAGACCAGTCGTGACCTCTTTGTCAATGGGATTAGCCTGCCAGACCAGCCGTGACCTCTTTGTCAATGGGATTAGCCTGCCAGACCAGTCGTGACCTCTTTGTCAATGGGATTAGCCTGCCAGACCAGTCGTGACCTCTTTGTCAATGGGATTAGCCTGCCAGACCAGTCGTGACCTTGTTGTCAATGGGATTAGCCTGCCAGACCAGTCATGACCTCTTTGTCAATGGGATTAGCCTGCCAGACCAGTCGTGACCTCTTTGTCAATAGGATTAGCCTGCCAGACCAGTTGTGACCTCTTTGTCAATGGGATTAGCCTGCCAGACCAGCTGTGACCTCTTTGTCAATGGGATTAGCCTGCCAGACCAGCTGTGATCTCTTTGTCAATGGGATTAGCCTGCCAGATCAACTGTGACCTCTTTGTCAATGGGATTAGCCTGCCAGACCGTTCGTGACCTTGTTGTCAATGGGGTTAGCCTGCCAGACCAGTCGTGACCTCTTTGTCAATGGGATTAGCCTGCCAGACCAGTCGTGACCTCTGTCAATGGGATTAGCCTGCCAGACCAGTTGTGTCTCGTTGTCAATGGGATTAGCCTGCCAGACCAGTTGTGTCTCGTTGTCAATGGGATTAGCCTGCCAAACCAGTTGTGTCTCGTTGTCAATGGGATTAGCCTGCCAGACCAGTCGTGACCTCGTTGTCCATGGGATTAGCCTGCCAGACCAGTTGTGTCTCGTTGTCAATGGGATTAGCCTGCCAGACCAGTCGTGACCTCTTTGTCCATGGGATTAGCCTGCCAGACCAGTTGTGTCTCGTTGTCAATGGAATTAGCCTGCCAGACCAGTCGTGACCTCTTTGTCCATGGGATTAGCCTGCCAGACCAGTTGTGTCTCTTTGTCAATGGGATTAGCCTGCCAGACCAGTTGTGTCTCGTTGTCAATGGGATTAGCCTGCCAGACCAGTTGTGTCTCGTTGTCAATGGGATTAGCCTGCCAGACCAGTTGTGTCTCGTTGTCAATGGGATTAGCCTGCCAGACCAGTTGTGTCTCGTTTTAAATGGGATTAGCCTGCCACTCTATTAATATGTGGTTACTTTGTGTCCATCACAAATGACACCCTATTCCCTATATAGGGCACTAATTGGGAGAGCAGGTAGCCTAGTGGTTAGAGCGTTGGACTAGTAACCCAAAGGTTGCTGGGTCAAATCCCTGAGTTTACAAGGTAAAAAAAAATCTGTAGTTCTGCCCCTGAACAAGGCAGCTAACCCCACTGTGCCCCAGTAGGCTGTCATTGCAAATAAGAAATTGTTCTTAGTTAAATAAATAAAAAATATTTGAGAAGTAGTGCATTTTAGAAACAGACTGTTTTACTACAGGCCAAAGCCTATCACTCTGTCAAATCAACGAACCAGGGATTTTTTATTTTTTATTTTATTTTTACCTTTATTTAACCAGGCTAGTCAGTTAAGAACAAATTCTTATTTTCAATAACAGCCTAGGAACAGTGGGTTAACTGCCTGTTCAGGGGCAGAATGACAGATTTGTACCTTGTCAGCTCGGGGATTTGAACTTGCAACCTTCCGTTTACTAGTCCAACGCTCTAACCACTAGGCTACCCTGCCGCCACACTCACTCTATTGAACCAATACACCTAACGAGGCATGTGTCCCAAATGGCACCCTGTATAGTGCACTACATTTGACTAGGGGCCGGAAAAGTAGTGCACTATCTAGGGTTTAGGGTTCCATTTATGTCAGATCCAGTCAATGCTGTAACACAGGATAACAAACTATTTTAGATAAACACACAAGCAGGACTTCTCCCTGTAATATGTTACAAACCTCACAGGGTCTACTAAATCAACTTCATACATACAACTCCTTATCAGAGGTTGAAGTTGAACCCGACCACCCCTCTCTGGCCCTGGGTAATGGTACAGTCTGGTACAAGTGTTTGGACAAAAACCCTTAAGCACTGTTCTCCCTCTATCTGGGGTCAGAGTGGCACATTCCACATTTCTCTGCTTCAGTAAGCCCTTGGAATTCATCAGGTCTGAAGAGAGGGAAGGAAGAGAGGAGAAAGAAGAGAGGGAAGGAAGAGAGCTGAGGAAGAGAGGTGAGGAAAGAGATGAGAGGGAAGAGAGGAGACTGATGGGAAGGAAGGTACTAATATAGAAGAGGAGGGGAGACGGATGGGAAGGAAGGTACTAATATAGAAGAGAGAGGGGAGACTGACTGGAAGGAAGGTACGAATATAGAAGAGAGAGGGGAGACTGACTGGAAGGAAGGTACTAATATAGAAGAGCGAGGGGAGACTGAGGGGAAGGAAGGTACTAATATAGAAGAGAGAGGGGAGACTGACTGGAAGGAAGGTACTAATATAGAAGAGTGAGGGGAGACTGACTGGAAGGAAGGTACTAATATAGAAGAGCGAGGGGAGACTGACTGGAAGGAAGGTACTAATATAGAAGAGAGAGGGGAGACTGACTGGAAGGAAGGTACTAATATAGAAGAGAGAGGGGAGACTGACTGGAAGGAAGGTACTAATATAGAAGAGAGAGGGGAGACTGATGGGAAGGAAGGTACTAATATAGAACAGAGAGGGGAGACTGACTGGAAGGAAGGTACTAGTATAGAAGAGAGAGGGGAGACTGACTGGAAGGAAGGTACTAATATAGAAGAGAGAGGGGAGACTGACTGGAAGGAAGGTACTAATATAGAAGAGAGAGGGGAGACTGACTGGAAGGAAGGTACTAATATAGAAGAGAGAGGGGAGACTGACTGGAAGAAAGGTACTAATATAGAAGAGAGAGGGGAGACTGACTGGAAGGAAAGTACTAATATAGAAGAGAGAGGGGAGACTGATGGGAAGGAAGGTACTAATATAGAACAGAGAGGGGAGACTGACTGGAAGGAAGGTACTAATATAGAAGAGAGAGGGGAGACTGACTGGAAGGAAGGTACTAATATAGAAGAGAGAGGGGAGACTGACTGGAAGGAAGGTACTAATATAGAAGAGAGAGGGGAGACTGACTGGAAGGAAGGTACTAATATAGAAGAGAGAGGGGAGACTGACTGGAAGGAAGGTACTAATATAGAAGAGAGGGGGGAGACTGACTGGAAGGAAAGTACTAATATAGAAGAGAGAGGGGAGACTGACTGGAAGGAAGGTACTAATATAGAAGAGAGAGGGGAGACTGACTGGAAGGAAGGTACTAATATAGAAGAGAGGGGGGAGACTGACTGGAAGGAAAGTACTAATATAGAAGAGAGAGGGGAGACTGACTGGAAGGAAGGTACTAATATAGAAGAGAGAGGGGAGACTGACTGGAAGGAAGGTACTAATATAGAAGAGAGAGGGGAGACTGACTGGAAGGAAGGTACTAATATAGAAGAGAGAGGGGAGACTGATGGGAAGGAAGGTACTAATATAGAAGAGAGAGGGGAGACTGATGGGAAGGAAGGTACTAATATAGAAGAGAGAGGGGAGACTGACTGGAAGGAAGGTACTAATATAGAAGAGAGAGGGGAGACTGACTAGAAGGAAGGTACTAATATAGAAGAGAGAGGGGAGACTGATGGGAAGGAAGGTACTAATATAGAGGGGAGAGGGGAGACTTACTTAAGGAAGGTACTAATATATAAGAGAGAGGGGAGACTGATGGGAAGGAAGGTACTAATATAGAAGAGAAGGGGAGACTGACTGGAAGGAAGGTACTAATATAGAAGAGAGAGGGGAGACTGATGGGACGGAAGGTACTAATATAGAAGAGAGAGGGGAGACTGACTGGAAGGAAGGTACTAATATAGAAGAGAGAGGGGAGACTGACTGGAAGGAAGGTACTAATATAGAAGAGAGAGGGGAGACTGATGGGAAGGAAGGTACTAATATAGAAGAGAGAGGGGAGACTGACTGGAAGGAAGGTACTAATATAGAAGAGAGAGGGGAGACTGAGGGGAAGGAAGGTACTAATATAGAAGAGAGAGGGGAGACTGACTGGAAGGAAGGTACTAATATAGAAGAGAGAGGGGAGACTGACTGGAAGGAAGGTACTAATATAGAAGAGAGAGGGGAGACTGACTGGAAGGAAGGTACTAATATAGAAGAGAGAGGGGAGACTGACTGGAAGGAAGGTACTAATATAGAAGAGAGAGGGGAGACTGACTGGAAGGAAGGTACTAATATAGAAGAGAGAGGGGAGACTGACTGGAAGGAAGGT
This sequence comes from Oncorhynchus gorbuscha, assembly GCF_021184085.1. Classification (NCBI taxonomy): domain Eukaryota; kingdom Metazoa; phylum Chordata; class Actinopteri; order Salmoniformes; family Salmonidae; genus Oncorhynchus; species Oncorhynchus gorbuscha. Next base: position 5,664,670 of record NC_060183.1, read on the forward strand.
ACTAATATAGAAGAGAGAGGGGAGACTGACTTAAGGAAGGTACTAATATAGAAGAGAGGGGGAGACTGACTAGATGGAAGGTACTAATATAGAAGAGAGAGGGGAGACTGACGGGAAGGAAGGTACTAATATAGAAGAGAGAGGGGAGACTGACTAGATGGAAGGTACTAATATAGAAGAGAGAGGGGAGACTGACTGGAAGGAAGGTACTAATATAGAAGAGAGAGGGGAGACTGACTTAAGGAAGGTACTAATATAGAAGAGAGGGGGGAGACTGACTGGAAGGAAGGTACTAATATAGAAGAGAGAGGGGAGACTGACTGACTGGAAGTTTACAACTCAAGTCCCATTTTGTTACGTACATTTTGTTCTGTGTTACAGTGTACTATATATTCAGGTAACTAGCTAAGTAAATTGAACACCAACATGAAGTTGGTTTATTAGGGCGTTGAGCCAGAACAGATTCAAATGTTCCTCGGTATAAATTCTAGAAGTGTCTGGAACTGTATTGGAAATTCCGTCATCTGGTGTTTTTGGTGGTGGAAAACATCGTCTCATCAGGCATCGCTTCAGAATCTCACTTAAGTGTTCAATCAGATTGAGACTTGGTGACTGACACACACACACACACACACACACACACACACACACACACACACACACACACACACACACACACACACACACACACACACACACACACACACACACACACACACACACACACACACACACACACACACATTTTTATCCCCCTATGCTCCTTTGAGACCCCTGTTTCAAAGTCACTGAGACCTCTCCTTCCAGTCATGGCAGCTAAAATAATGGGTGACTAATTGCTCATTTAGTCAAACGTGTCCATTATTTTGTCAGGTACCTGTATTATGCGACAACATCTTCCTATGAAAATCAGCACTTTATGTTGAAGAATTTCCATTTACTCTCTTTTTTAAACTTTTTAACTTTTCTATTAAAAAAACAATTCACAGAGCTTGTCATCATTAATTCTCTCGCGGTCTTAAAATAAAACAAATCACATTTTGCTGTTCACCTTCCTCCAAGACATTCCACTTTAATGTCAACTCATACCAGTTCATGTACCGGTTATGTGTACACAAACACTGAGATATCAACTACTGTCAACTACCAACCTCTTCTTCTGTCAACTACCAACCTTCTATCAACTACCAACCTTCTGTCAACTACCAACCTTCTGTCAACTACCAACCTTCTGTCAACTACCAACCTTCTGTCAACTACCAACCTTCTATCAACTACCAACCTCCTATCAACTACCAGCCTTCTGTCAACTACCAACCTTCTATCAACTACCAACCTTCTGTCAACTACCAACCTTCTGTCAACTACCAACCTTCTATCAACTACCAACCTTCTGTCAACTACCAACCTTCTGTCAACTACCAACCTTCTATCAACTACCAACCTTCTATCAACTACCAACCTCCTATCAACTACCAGCCTTCTATCAACTACCAACCTTCTATCAACTACCAACCTTCTATCAACTACCAACCTTCTATCAACTACCAACCTTCTGTCAACTACCAACCTTCTAGCAACTACCAACCTTCTGTCAACTACCAACCTTCTAGCAACTACCAACCTTCTGTCAACTACCAACCTTCTAGCAACTACTAACCTTCTGTCAACTACCAACCTTCTAGCAACTACCAACCTTCTGTCAACTTCCAACCCTCTAAACTACCAACCTTCTGTCACCTACCAACCTCCTCTTCTATCAACTACCAACCTTCTGCCAACTACCAACCTTCTGTCACCTACTAACCTTCTAGCAACTACCAACCTTCTGTCAACTTCCAACCCTCTAAACTACCAACCTTCTGTCACCTACCAACCTCCTCTTCTGTCAACTACCAACCCTCTCTTCTATCAACTCTCTCTCTCGCTATCTATCCCTTTCCCCTTTTCTCTCTGTCTCTCTGTCTCTCTCTGAGTATCTGACGACACAGGTAGGTTATGTTGTTCGTTGCGTTGTCCCTTGCTGTGCTGTTTTCACGAGGCATGCATTGGGTTTAAGCTGTGACTTTAGAACTTGTCTTTCTAGGTTTTCAGAAAACCAGCCCAAGCATGAATAGTACAGGAGGTGGTTTTAGGCGGAATGTTAAAAGTTTTCTGTCTCTCTTTGTACAACAGAGAAACTTGACTATTAGCCTAAGCAGTCAAGAGTAGGAGGGAGGTTCAGCCTATTCCTTCTGGAGCCCTCAAATTCAAATCTGGACCCTCTAATCAGGGACTGATTTACACCTGGGACAGCAGATGTGTGCAATGAATAATCGGGGAGAACTGAAAATCTACTATGCTTGACTCAAATCAAATCAAATGTACACCACTCGGGGGATATCTTCAACCACCAACTTACCATCCTGAGACAAGGCCGAGACCGACTCTGGTCCCTATAGCACTCTGATGGACACGTGGTAGACTGTCATGCCTTGTGTGCCAGTCAGAGACTACTGAAGACATGAAGTCAGACATGTTGTCCTCGAGCCGTGGTAAAGTCTCATGTTGTAACTTTACACATAGGACAGCGGTCGGTCGATCACATACACACAAACCTGAAGGGCTATAATTTCTCTCCTAAGAGAGTTCTCTCTCTCTCTCTGTCTCTCTCTCTCTCTTCACCAAGCTGTTTTGCCTGACTCTGAGTCACATGAACTGATAGTTTAGTTGTGGATTTAGGAAATAACATGAGATGCCTAAACACACTGTTAGTGGCCTCTGCCTTAAACATATTTGAATGTCAGAGAGAATTGGACAGAGTTCAAGAGTGTGTCAGGGAACTAAGTTCTCTCTCAGGACAGAAACAATGGGAACTAAGTTCTCTCTCAGGACAGAAACAATGGGAACTAAGTTCTCTCTCAGGACAGAAGCAATGGGAACTAAGTTCTCTCTCAGGACAGAAACAATGGGAACTAAGTTCTCTCTCAGGACAGAAACAATGGGAACTAAGATCTCTCTCAGTACAGAAGCAATGGGAACTAAGTTCTCTCTCAGGACAGAAACAATGGGAACTAAGTTCTCTCTCAGGACAGAAGCAATGGGAACTAAAGTTCTCAGGACAGAAACAATCAGAACTAAATTCTCTCTCAGGACAGAAGCAATGGGAACTAAGTTCTCTCTCAGGACAGAAACAATGGGAACTAAGTTCTCTCTCAGGACAGAAACAATGGGAACTAAATTCTCTCTCAGGACAGAAGCAATGGGAACTAAGTTCTCTCTCAGGACAGAAACAATGGGAACTAAGTTCTCTCTCAGGACAGAAGCAATGGGAACTAAGTTCTCTCTCAGGACAGAAACAATGGGAACTAAGTTCTCTCTCAGGACAGAAACAATGGGAACTAAGTTCTCTCTCAGGACAGAAACAATGGGAACTATGTTCTCTCTCAGGACAGAAGCAATGGGAACTAAGTTCTCTCTCAGGACAGAAGCAATGGGAACTAAGTTCTCTCTCAGGACAGAAACAATGGGAACTAAGTTCTCTCTCAGGACAGAAACAATGGGAACTAAGTTCTCTCTCAGGACAGAAACAATGGGAACTAAGTTCTCTCTCAGGACAGAAGCAATGGGAACTAAAGTTCTCAGGACAGAAACAATCAGAACTAAATTCTCTCTCAGGACAGAAGCAATGGGAACTAAGATCTCCCTCAGGACAGAAACAATGGGAACTAAGTTCTCTCTCAGGACAGAAGCAATGGGAACTAAAGTTCTCAGGACAGAAACAATCAGAACTAAATTCTCTCTCAGGACAGAAGCAATGGGAACTAAGATCTCTCTCAGGACAGAAGCAATGGGAACTAAAGTTCTCAGGACAGAAACAATCAGAACTAAATTCTCTCTCAGGACAGAAACAATCAGAACTAAATTCTCTCTCAGGACAGAAGCAATGGGAACTAAGATCTCCCTCAGGTAGGGCTGTGCGTTATAGCCAAAATATCATATCACAATATTTTTCAGATATTTGACCGAATTTAATGTTGTTTTTTTTATAATAAAAAAAGTTGTAAATCTGTTTTGAGTAGGTCATTACCCCGAGGTAGAAACATAGACCCGTTGAAATCAGTTATAGTTTTTCTCCATTCTGAACGTGTTATAATGATGTTTTATACTATCCAACGATGTTCATCATTTTTCATACATTTCTGCATTTCCTGCACATTTGTTATAATTTCCTGCCACAATGTGTGATACGGGCAAAACAAATCTAGGCCTAGTTAATTGGTGAACTGTTGGAATTAATGGAAATACACTGAACAGAATTATAAACGCAACATGTAAAGTGTTTGTCCCCATGTTTCATGAGCTGAAATAAAAGATGTTTTGAAATTTTCCAAAAAACAAAACGTTTATTTCTCTCAAATTGTGTGTGCAAAAGTTTCTTTACATCCCTGTCCGTGAGCATTTTCTTCTTTGCCAAGATTATCCATCCACCTGACAGGTGTGGCATATCAAGATTCTGATTAAACAGAATGATCATTACACAGGTGCACCTTGTGCTGGGGACAATAAAAGGCCACTCTAAAATGTACAGTTTTGTCTCACAACATAGTGCCACGGATGTGTCAAGTTTTGAGGGAACGTGCAACTGGCATGCTGATTACGGGAAAGTCCACTAGAGCTGTAGCCAGATCATTTATTTTTTAATTTCTCTACCATAAGCCGCCTCCAACGTTGTTTTCGAGAATTTGGCAGTACGTCCAACCATCCTCGCAACCACAGACCAGGTGTATGGCGTAGTGTGGGGAGGTGGTTTGCTGATGTCAACGAATGTGAACAGAGTGCCCCATGGTGGAGTTATGGTATGGGCAGGCAGGCAGGCAGTTGTAAGCTATGGACAGCCAGCACAATTACATTTTAACGATGGCAATTTGAATGCACAGAGAATACTGTGACAAGACCCGAGGCCCATTGTCGTGCCGTTCATCTGCCACCATCACCTCTTGTTTCAGCATGTAATGCACAACCCCCATGTCGCAAGGATCTGTACACAAATCCTGGAAGTTGAAAATGTCCCAGTTCTTGAATACTCACCAGACATATCAGCCATTGAGCATGTTTGGGATGCTCTGGATCGACGTGTACAACAGCGTGTTCCAGTTCCCTACAATATCCAGAAACAGCCATTGAAGAGGAGGTGGGACAACTTTCCTCAGGCCACAATCAACAGCCTGATCAACTGTATGTGAAGGAGATGTGTGTCTCGCTGCATGAGGCAAGTGGTCACACCAGATACTGACTGGTTTTCTGATCCACGCCCCTACCTTTTTGTTTAAAGGTATCTGTGGGCAACAGATGCATATCTGTATTCTCAGTCATGTGAAATCCATAGATTAGGACCTAATGAATTTATTTCAGTTGACTGATTTCTTTATATGAATTATAACTCAGTAAAATCATTGAAATTGTTGCATGTTGCATTTGTATTTTTGTTCAGTGATGATTAGAATGATTAATCTAATTATATAGTTGGCAGCACCTTGAATACATTGTTTGACGTGACAAAGAATGAATAAGCCAGGGAGGAATTATTGACAGGCTAGGAACCAAAGTGTTGGTCAGTGTTTCCAGGGCACCCTAATTAGATGTTACAGGTCATGTTGTCTTACCTTATGTAGCTAGCTAGCGAACATATTCATGATTGACCTATTCCTATCTGATTTGGAAGATACTGTTGCACAAACAACATGCTTTGCTAGGCCTACACCTGCACTGGTACCAGACTGTATTAGCCAGCTAAGTTTGTTCAGACGTAATTACATTTAGCAAGCAAGTAGCGATTAGCATTAGCGGCTAACAAGATTTATCTTAGCCACAACATGCTAATAAAAGACAAACTAGCAGACAGTAATATACACAAACTAATAGTGCTTGTAGAAAAGCAGCATCGTCATCTGAACAGCAGGAAAGTAACTCTGTGGTCTAGCAACTGCTCTCTCCTTGAGTGACAGGGTGGGGGGAGGGCGGGGCTTGGTGTGGGAAGCAGCATACAACAAGATGAGAAAAATGACTCACCAAAACAGACACTAAAAATGCCGGAGTTGCATATCACATTTAACAAAACAACCATTGAGAATGTAAAGTAAAAAACACAAACCGGTTCCTGCATCAATGCTGGTATATATGTTATACCGCCCAGCCCTCAGGACAGAAACCATGGGAACTGAGATATGTCTTAGGACAGAAGCTGATTTTTAGAGACTGTCATGCATAGGGTCTTAGGACAGAGACAATTGAGACGAGCAAGAAAGTTAGTTATCTTGTCTTCATGTTTTTCAAATGTGACAATCTCAGACGTTGCACAAGATTGTCGAAATTGGATTTCTTTGATCCCAAATCAGTCACCATGCTTCATATGCAGTTATACAGAAAGTATTCAGACCCCTTGACTTTTTCTAAACGTTGTTACGTTACAGCCTTTTTCTAAAATGTTCCCTCATCTACACATTATAATAATGATAAATCCAAAAAGTTTTTATTTTTTAATTTTGGCAAATTTATTACAAATAAAAACCTGATATCACATTTACATAAGTATTCAGAACCTTTACTCAGTACTTTGTTGAAGCACCTTTTGGCAGAGATTACAGCCTTGAGTCATCTTGGGTTTGACGCTACAAGCGTGGCACGCCCGTATTTGGGGAGTTCCTCCCATTCTTCTCTGCAGATCCTCTCACGCTCTGTGAGGTTGGATGGGGAGCGTTGCCGCACAGCTCTTTTCAGGTTCTTAAAGAGATATTTGATTGGGTTCAAGTCCGGGCTCTGGCTGGGCCACTCAGGACATTCAGAGACTTGTCCCGAAGCCACTCCTGCATTGTCTTGGCTGTGTTCTTACGGTTGTTGTCCTGTTGGAAGGTTAACCTTTGCCCCAGAGTGCTCTGGAGCAGGTTTTCATCAAGGATCTCTGTACTTTAATATTTGCCTCGATCCTAACTAGTCTCCCAGTTCCTTCCGCTGAAAAACATCCCCACAACATGATGCTGCCACCACTATACTTCACCGTAGGGATAGTGCCAGGTTTCCTCCAGACGTGACACTTGGCATTCAGGCCGAAGATTTCAATCTTGGTTTCATCAGACCAGAGGATCTGGTTCCTCGTGGTCTGAGAGTCTTTAGGAGCCTTTTGGCAAACTCCAAGTGGGCTTCCGTCTGGCCACTCTACCATAAAGGCCTGATTGGTGGAGTGCTGCGGAATTGGTTGTCCTTCTGGGAGTTTCTCCCATCTCCACAGTGGAACTCTAGAGCTCTGTCAGTGACCATCGGGTTTTTGGTCACCTCCCTGACCAAGGCCCTCTTCCCTGATTGGTCAGTTTGGCCGTGCGGCCAGCTCTAGGAGGAGTCTTGGTGGTTCTGAACTTCTTCCATTTAATAATGATGGAGGCCACTGTGTTCTTGGGGACCTTCAATGCTGCAGAATGATGGAGGCCACTGTGTTCTTGGGGACCTTCAATGCTGCAGACATTTTTTTGGTATCATTCCCGAGATCTGTGACTCGACACAATCCTGTCTCGGAGCTCTACGGACAATTCCATTGACCTTCATGGCTTTGGTTTTTACTCTGACATGAACTGTCAACTGTGGGACCTTATATAGACAGGTATGTGCCTTTCCAAATCCTGTCCAATCATTTGATTTTACTACAGGTGGACTCCAATCAAGGTGTAGAAACATCTCAAGGATGATCAATGGAAACAGGATGCACCTGAGCTCAATTTAGAGTCTCAAAGCAAACTGTCTGAATACTGTAAATGTAAATAAGGTATTTCTGTTTTTAATGTTTTAAACATTTGCTAAAATACATTTTAAAATCCTGTTTTTTACTTTGTCATTCTGGGGTATTGTGTATAGTTTTCTGAAGTAAAATCAGAAATAACGTAACAAAGTGTGGAAAAAATACATCTCATTAGCGCTGATATTATTGACATAAAGTAGTTTTCACAGCTTTTCCCTCTTCCCTTTATGGAAGACATTGTACCAGCATTTAGCTACTCTGCACTGAAGGCTGTAAATCAACTCAATCAACTCATCAGACAGTATCTTTGTCTCCCTCAGCCACACGGGATTATAGATAACTTATAGCGCTGTGATTCACCTGATAGGAAATGCCAAGAGATACAGTTTTAACCAATTAACTAATCTAGATGACATAGACCTTTTAATCTAGATGGTTGTTCTTCCCTTCCTTTCCTTAGTGCAGATTTTCATTTGTTTAAATTTTAACCAGGCGAGTCAGTTAAGAACAAATATGTATTATCAATGACGGCCTTAGGAACAGTGGGTTAAACTGCCTCGTTCGGGGGCAAAACCATCGGAACAATTTGGAATTTTAATTTCAGTTGACTTCCTGAATTGAAATGGAGTTGATCCCAACCCTGGTGCGAGGTGAGCTGAGCGAATGGTAAACGAATCACCTCATCCATAAAAAACTCCAGACTATACTGTGTTTCCTTATGGAGTAAACTAGCTAGATAGAAGACTATACTGTGTTTCCTTATGGAGTAAACTAGCTAGCTAATTATGTGTAGTAACTCAATGGGACTATACTGTGTTTCATTCCAATGGTGGAACAAACTCCCTCACGACGCCAGGACAGCGGAGTCAATCACCACCTTCCGGAGACACCTGAAACCCCACCTCTTTAAGGAATACCTAGGATAGGATAAGTAATCCCTCTCACCCCCCCCCCTTTAAGATTTAGATGCACTATTGTAAAGTGACTGTTCCACTGGATGTCATAAGGTGAATGCACCAATTTGTAAGTCGCTCTGGATAAGAGCGTCTGCTAAATGACTTAAATGTAATGTAAATGTAGTATATTATTGACTGTGAAGTAATGTAGTATATTATTGACTGTGAAGTAACGTAGTATATTATTGACTGTGAAGTAACGTAGTATATTATTGACTGTGAAGTAACGTAGTGTATTATTGAAGTAACGTAGTATATTATTGATTGTGAAGTAACGTAGTATATTATTGACTGTGAAGTAACGTAGTATATTATTGACTGTGAAGTAATGTAGTATATTATTGACTGTGAAGTAACGTCGTATATTATTGACTGTGAAGTAATGTAGTATATTATTGACTGTGAAGTAACGTAGTATATTATTGACTGTGAAGTAACGTAGTATATTATTGACTGTGAAGTAATGTAGTATATTACTGACTGTGAAGTAACGTAGTATATTATTGACTGTGAAGTAACGTAGTGTATTATTGAAGTAACGTAGTATATTATTGATTGTGAAGTAAATGTAGTATATTATTGACTGTGAAGTAACGTAGTATATTATTGACTGTGAAGTAACGTAGTGTATTATTGACTGTGAAGTAACGTAGTGTATTATTGACTGTGAAGTAAATGTAGTATATTATTGACTGTGAAGTAACGTAGTATATTATTGACTGTGAAGTAACGTAGTATATTATTGACTGTGAAGTAACGTAGTGTATTATTGAAGTAACGTAGTATATTACTGACTGTGAAGTAACGTAGTATATTATTGATTGTGAAGTAAATGTAGTATATTATTGACTGTGAAGTAACGTAGTGTATTATTGAAGTAACGTAGTATATTATTGATTGTGAAGAAATGTAGTATATTATTGACTGTGAAGTAACGTAGTATATTATTGAAGTAACGTAGTGTATTATTGAAGTAACGTAGTATATTATTGACTGTGAAGTAACGTAGTGTATTATTGAAGTAACGTAGTAGTGTATTATTGAAGTAACGTAGTATATTATTGACTGTGAAGTAACGTAGTATATTATTGAAGTAACGTAGTGTATTATTGAAGTAACGTAGTGTATTATTGAAGTAACGTAGTATATTATTGACTGTGAAGTAACGTAGTGTATTATTGAAGTAACGTAGTATATTATTGATTGTGAAGTAAATGTAGTATATTATTGACTGTGAAGTAACGTAGTGTATTATTGAAGTAACGTAGTGTATTATTGAAGTAACGTAGTATATTATTGATTGTGAAGTAAATGTAGTATATTATTGACTGTGAAGTAACGTAGTGTATCATTGAAGTAACGTAGTATATTATTGACTGTGAAGTAACGTAGTGTATTATTGAAGTAACGTAGTATATTATTGATTGTGAAGTAATGTAGTATATTATTGACTGTGAAGTAACGTAGTGTATTATTGAAGTAACGTAGTATATTATTGATTGTGAAGTAACGTAGTATATTATTGACTGTGAAGTAACGTAGTGTATTATTGAAGTAACGTAGTATATTATTGATTGTGAAGTAAATGTAGTATATTATTGACTGTGAAGTAACGTAGTATATTATTGACTGTGAAGTAACGTAGTGTATTATTGACTGTGAAGTAACGTAGTGTATTATTGACTGTGAAGTAAATGTAGTATATTATTGACTGTGAAGTTGTATATTATTGACTGTGAAGTAACGTAGTATATTATTGACTGTGAAGTAACGTAGTGTATTATTGAAGTAACGTAGTATATTACTGACTGTGAAGTAACGTAGTATATTATTGATTGTGAAGTAAATGTAGTATATTATTGACTGTGAAGTAACGTAGTGTATTATTGAAGTAACGTAGTATATTATTGATTGTGAAGTAAATGTAGTATATTATTGACTGTGAAGTAACGTAGTGTATTATTGAAGTAACGTAGTATATTATTGATTGTGAAGAAATGTAGTATATTATTGACTGTGAAGTAACGTAGTATATTATTGAAGTAACGTAGTGTATTATTGAAGTAACGTAGTATATTATTGACTGTGAAGTAACGTAGTGTATTATTGAAGTAACGTAGTAGTGTATTATTGAAGTAACGTAGTATATTATTGACTGTGAAGTAACGTAGTATATTATTGAAGTAACTTAGTGTATTATTGAAGTAACGTAGTGTATTATTGAAGTAACGTAGTATATTATTGACTGTGAAGTAACGTAGTGTATTATTGAAGTAACGTAGTATATTATTGATTGTGAAGTAAATGTAGTATATTATTGACTGTGAAGTAACGTAGTGTATTATTGAAGTAACGTAGTGTATTATTGAAGTAACGTAGTATATTATTGATTGTGAAGTAAATGTAGTATATTATTGACTGTGAAGTAACGTAGTGTATCATTGAAGTAACGTAGTATATTATTGACTGTGAAGTAACGTAGTGTATTATTGAAGTAACGTAGTATATTATTGATTGTGAAGTAATGTAGTATATTATTGACTGTGAAGTAACGTAGTGTATTATTGAAGTAACGTAGTATATTATTGATTGTGAAGTAACGTAGTATATTATTGACTGTGAAGTAACGTAGTGTATTATTGAAGTAACGTAGTATATTATTGATTGTGAAGTAACGTAGTATATTATTGACTGTGAAGTAACGTAGTGTATTATTGAAGTAACGTAGTATATTATTGATTGTGAAGTAAATGTAGTATATTATTGACTGTGAAGTAATGTAGTATATTATTGACTGTGAAGTAACGTAGTATATTATTGATTGTGAAGTAACGTAGTATATTATTGACTGTGAAGTAACATAGTATATTATTGACTGTGAAGTAACGTAGTATATTATTGACTGTGAAGTAACGTAGTATATTATTGACTGTGAAGTAACGTAGTGTATTATTGAAGTAACGTAGTATATTATTGATTGTGAAGTAATGTAGTATATTATTGACTGTGAAGTAACGTAGTATATTATTGACTGTGAAGTAACGTAGTATATTACTGACTGTGAAGTAACGTAGTATATTATTGACTGTGAAGTAACGTAGTATATTATTGACTGTGAAGTAACGTAGTATATTATTGACTGTGAAGTAACGTAGTATATTACTGACTGTGAAGTAACGTAGTATATTATTGACTGTGAAGTAAATGTAGTATATTATTGACTGTGAAGTAACGTAGTGTATTATTGAAGTAACGTAGTATATTATTGATTGTGAAGTAAATGTAGTATATTATTGACTGTGAAGTAACGTAGTGTATTATTGAAGTAACGTAGTATATTATTGATTGTGAAGTAAATGTAGTATATTATTGACTGTGAAGTAACGTAGTGTATTATTGAAGTAAGTGTAGTATATTATTGACTGTGAAGTAACGTAGTGTATTATTGAAGTAACGTAGTATATTACTGACTGTGAAGTAACGTAGTGTATTATTGAAGTAACGTAGTATATTATTGACTGTGAAGTAACGTAGTATATTATTGACTGTGAAGTAACGTAGTATATTATTGACTGTGAAGTAACGTAGTGTATTATTGACTGTGAAGTAACGTAGTGTATTATTGAAGTAACGTAGTGTATTATTGAAGTAACGTAGTGTATTATTGAAGTAACGTAGTGTATTATTGAAGTAACGTAGTGTATTATTGAAGTAACGTAGTGTATTATTGACTGTGAAGTAACGTAGTGTATTATTGAAGTAACGTAGTGTATTATTGAAGTAAATGTAGTATATTATTGACTGTGAAGTAACGTAGTGTATTATTGAAGTAACGTAGTATATTATTGACTGTGAAGTAACGTAGTGTATTATTGAAGTAACGTAGTGTATTATTGACTGTGAAGTAACGTAGTATATTATTGACTGTGAAGTAACGTAGTGTATTATTGAAGTAACGTAGTATATTATTGATTGTGAAGTAAATGTAGTATATTATTGACTGTGAAGTAACGTAGTGTATTATTGAAGTAACGTAGTATATTATTGAAGTAACGTAGTGTATTATTGAAGTAACGTAGTGTATTATTGAAGTAACGTAGTGTATTATTGAAGTAACGTAGTATATTATTGAAGTAACGTAGTATATTATTGAAGTAACGTAGTATATTATTGAAGTAACGTAGTATATTATTGATTGTGAAGTAAATGTAGTATATTATTGACTGTGAAGTAACGTAGTATATTATTGAAGTAACGTAGTGTATTATTGACTGTGAAGTAACGTAGTATATTATTGAAGTAACGTAGTGTATTATTGAAGTAACGTAGTATATTATTGATTGTGAAGTAACGTAGTATATTATTGACTGTGAAGTAACGTAGTGTATTATTGAAGTAACGTAGTATATTATTGATTGTGAAGTAACGTAGTATATTATTGACTGTGAAGTAACGTAGTGTATTATTGAAGTAACGTAGTATATTATTTATTGTGAAGTAAATGTAGTATATTATTGACTGTGAAGTAATGTAGTATATTATTGACTGTGAAGTAACGTAGTATATTATTGATTGTGAAGTAACGTAGTATATTATTGACTGTGAAGTAACATAGTATATTATTGACTGTGAAGTAACGTAGTATATTATTGACTGTGAAGTAACGTAGTATATTATTGACTGTGAAGTAACGTAGTGTATTATTGAAGTAACGTAGTATATTATTGATTGTGAAGTAATGTAGTATATTATTGACTGTGAAGTAACGTAGTATATTATTGACTGTGAAGTAACGTAGTATATTACTGACTGTGAAGTAACGTAGTATATTATTGACTGTGAAGTAACGTAGTATATTATTGACTGTGAAGTAACGTAGTATATTATTGACTGTGAAGTAACGTAGTATATTACTGACTGTGAAGTAACGTAGTATATTATTGACTGTGAAGTAAATGTAGTATATTATTGACTGTGAAGTAACGTAGTGTATTATTGAAGTAACGTAGTATATTATTGATTGTGAAGTAAATGTAGTATATTATTGACTGTGAAGTAACGTAGTGTATTATTGAAGTAACGTAGTATATTATTGATTGTGAAGTAAATGTAGTATATTATTGACTGTGAAGTAACGTAGTGTATTATTGAAGTAAGTGTAGTATATTATTGACTGTGAAGTAACGTAGTGTATTATTGAAGAAACGTAGTATATTACTGACTGTGAAGTAACGTAGTGTATTATTGAAGTAACGTAGTATATTATTGACTGTGAAGTAACGTAGTATATTATTGACTGTGAAGTAACGTAGTATATTATTGACTGTGAAGTAACGTAGTGTATTATTGACTGTGAAGTAACGTAGTGTATTATTGAAGTAACGTAGTGTATTATTGAAGTAACGTAGTGTATTATTGAAGTAACGTAGTGTATTATTGAAGTAACGTAGTGTATTATTGACTGTGAAGTAACGTAGTGTATTATTGAAGTAACGTAGTGTATTATTGAAGTAAATGTAGTATATTATTGACTGTGAAGTAACGTAGTGTATTATTGAAGTAACGTAGTATATTATTGACTGTGAAGTAACGTAGTGTATTATTGAAGTAACGTAGTGTATTATTGACTGTGAAGTAACGTAGTATATTATTGACTGTGAAGTAACGTAGTGTATTATTGAAGTAACGTAGTATATTATTGATTGTGAAGTAAATGTAGTATATTATTGACTGTGAAGTAACGTAGTGTATTATTGAAGTAACGTAGTATATTATTGAAGTAACGTAGTGTATTATTGAAGTAACGTAGTGTATTATTGAAGTAACGTAGTGTATTATTGAAGTAACGTAGTATATTATTGAAGTAACGTAGTATATTATTGAAGTAACGTAGTATATTATTGAAGTAACGTAGTATATTATTGAAGTAACGTAGTATATTATTGATTGTGAAGTAAATGTAGTATATTATTGACTGTGAAGTAACGTAGTATATTATTGAAGTAACGTAGTGTATTATTGACTGTGAAGTAACGTAGTATATTATTGAAGTAACGTAGTGTATTATTGAAGTAACGTAGTATATTGTTGATTGTGATGTAACGTAGTATATTATTGAAGTAACGTAGTGTATTATTGAAGTAATGTAGTATATTATTGAAGTAATGTAGTATATTATTGAAGTAATGTAGTATATTATTGAAGTAACGTAGTATATTATTGAAGTAACGTAGTATATTATTGAAGTAACGTAGTATATTATTGAAGTAACGTAGTATATTATTGAAGTAACGTAGTGTATTATTGAAGTAACGTAGTGTATTATTGAAGTAACGTAGTGTATTATTGAAGTAACGTAGTGTATTATTGAAGTAACGTAGTGTATTATTGAAGTAACGTAGTGTATTATTGAAGTAACGTAGTATATTATTGAAGTAACGTAGTATATTATTGAAGTAACGTAGTATATTATTGAAGTAACGTAGTATATTATTGAAGTAACGTAGTATATTATTGAAGTAACGTAATGTATTATTGAAGTAACGTAGTATATTATTGAAGTAACGTAGTATATTATTGAAGTAACGTAGTATATTATTGAAGTATATATTATTGAAGTAATGTAGTGTATTATTGACTGTGAAGTAACGTAGTGTATTATTGAAGTAACGTAGTATATTACTGTGAAGTAATGTAGTATATTATTGAAGTAACGTAGTATATTACTGACTGTGAAGTAATGTAGTATATTATTGAAGTAACGTAGTATATTATTGAAGTAACGTAGTATATTATTGAAGTAACGTAGTAAGTAACGTAGTATATTATTGAAGTAACGTAATGTATTATTGAAGTAACGTAGTATATTATTGAAGTAACGTAGTATATTATTGAAGTAACGTAGTATATTATTGAAGTAACGTAGTATATTATTGAAGTAATGTAGTGTATTATTGACTGTGAAGTAACGTAGTGTATTATTGAAGTAACGTAGTATATTATTGACTGTGAAGTAATGTAGTATATTATTGAAGTAACGTAGTATATTACTGACTGTGAAGTAATGTAGTATATTATTGAAGTAATGTAGTATATTATTGAAGTAACGTAGTATATTATTGAAGTAACGTAGTATATTATTGAAGTAATGTAGTGTATTATTGAAGTAATGTAGTATATTATTGAAGTAACGTAGTATATTAT